>NW_027183648.1:0-137500 GCF_041296385.1 Aphelocoma coerulescens | reverse complement strand
GTCCATATCTTCTGGCTGTAAAGGTATCATAAAAAACATGTCTTGGACATCTATAGGTGCCATGATTGAATGAGCCTTTTCTTGAATCAATGTTATGATTTCTGCCAGATTTGGGACGGCTGCTGTAAGAGGGTCTGCGTTGGCATTTAGCCTGCGAAAATCTATTGTCAGCCTCCACTTCCCATTAGGCTTTCGTACTGGCCACACCAGAGAATTGAAAGGAGAATGAGTATGAACTATTCCTCCTTGTTCTCGCAGCTCCTGTATCACTGGCTTGATACCCTCTTTGGCACCCAGGGGAGGGGGTATTGTTTCACATCAGTTACTTTGCTGAATGGTAGGGAGGGCTTTGCTTTAGGGCTTTGCCACCAATGGGGAGCCGCGGGACGGGCGGGGCTCGGCGGGGATTGAGCGGGGCCGCGGGGCGGGGGCGGGGCCCGGAGGGGCCGGGGCCGCTGAGGGGCCGCGGGTGCGGCAGAGCGGGAGCGGCGGCGGCGGGGCGGGCGCGGGCAGCGGGCTGCGGTGGGGGAGTGACCCCCGGCGAGGGAGTGACCGAGCCCCGGCGGGGGACTGACAGAGCCCCGGTGAGGGAGTGACCGGCCCCCGGCGGGGGACTGACAGAGCCCCGGGGAGGAGCGGCCCCGGGCGTGTGGGTGGGTGCGTTCCTTCCTTGCCGGGGGTGGGATCGGGCCTGGAAGGAAGCCAGCCGCGTGGGCAAAGGAGAGCGGCGAGCCGCCTTCCCGTCACATGGCTTCTGCAAAGAAGCCTAGGGACTACTAGAGGGAGTGGCCTTCAAATGAGACAGTGGGGATTGGGATGACAGATTAACGTTGTTTTTTCGCTGTTGGGGTGGTCAGGCGTTGGCACAGGTTGCCCAGGGAGGTGGTGGTTGCAGAGGGTACGGTCAGGCTCAGTCAATGTGCAGAGAATGGATCAGGGTGGCGGCCATGAGGGAAGTCAGTGCGTAGTTCAGACTATAGGATGGTGATCTTTACCGTAAGAAGTGTTTGATCATGTGATTGATGGAGGCAGACAAAGAGGTTTAATCAAATTAGAGAATTTATTAATTACAGCAAGCAAGGCATAAGCAAAATCAGCGCTGGGCGACAGGGGAGTCCCCGCTCCACCGAATTGCCGCAGGGGTTTGCAAATTTCAGTCCTTCTTTTATGCAGGATCGTTTCCTGTTAACTCTTCTTTAAGGGAGTACTCTGCGCATGTGTGAACTTGTTGCTAGGGGGTCGTTTTTTGCCTTCTGGTGGTCGATGGCTGAAGGCTAGTAGTCTTCTTCAAGTGCCCTCTGGGTGACCTTTTCCATATTTGGTCAGTTAGTATCCCCTGCTTTTCTTCCTGGAGCTTAAACAATAGTACACTTACAGCACTTACAACCTTTACATATAGATTTGTTAAGACATTTCCTGTTATGTACGTTGTGGCCTGTGTCAGCTCTTTTCAATGAACAAAATACCCTCATTTATTACAATCCCCCCTTTTTCTCTTGTTCATTTTTGTTCATTGAATCTTTTTAGCTCCTGTTTAGCTAATTCTAACATTTCTTCTTCATGATTTTCTGATATCTGCTGGTATTTAGCCCTAAGGAGCATTAAATGTGCTACTTCTAAGCGCCCTTTTACTATGGAGATCAACTTATTAAGTATACACGGCCCAAATGTGAGTCCTAGGACTAACAGAATTAGAGGCCCTGCGATGGTAGATAACAAAGTGGTTAACCAGGGTGAATGGTTAAACCAGGATTCATACCAGCTCTGTTGTGCCTCTCTTTCTCTTTTCCGTTGTTCTAGCCGTTTTCTTAGTTCAGTCATGGTGTCTATCACTACCCCAGTGTGGTCTGCGTAGACACAGCATTCTTCTTTGAGTGCTACACACAGTCCTCCCTGCTGAAGGAATAATAAGTCTAAACCCCTCCTATTTTGTAGGACTACTTCTGATAGAGATCTTACTGATTTTACTAGGCCATCAATTGCTTGTTCTATTCGGCTTAGATCTTCATCTACTGAGACCCTTAGTGCTCTTAACTCTTTTTGCTGGGTGACTAAGGATGCTATTCCAGTTCCTGCCCCAACTCCTCCTATAGTGAGAAGGGTTGCTATGGTTAATGCAGTAAAAGGTTCTCTTTTTACTAGGTGATGATCTGCTGTGGTGTGTTGTTGGTACACGTATTCACTAGGATGATACGTGATTCGAGGTATGATGGACACTTGAATACAATAATCATGGGTGTAATTAAATAGTTTGAGTGAAAGGCAGGGTGTGATTCTTATATTGTTACACACCCATTTAGTATTTGCGGCTGGGAGCAACCAATCTGCAGGTTTTTCATCTTCTTTAGGTGATATCTTTACCTCACACAAATGTTCTTTATGTTTTGGAATGTTTCCTATACATCTTCCTTTCTCAGTTACTTGAGACAAAGTCAGTCCTTGAATTGATTCTTTTCTCTGTTTCCAAAGACATTGTGCTGGGTTTGTGCCGTTAATTCTTCTAGCCTTTGCAGTCACACCTATTCCTTCATAAAAAGGCGGCCTGATGTTGTAACATAACCAGCATTCCTTAGTTAGCTCTGGATTGGTCTTATTTATTACACCATAACTAGCTTGCATGATCTTCCATAGAGCACTATATTCTAAATTTGTTTTAACATCAGTTGGATTCTCGCTCTGGGGAGTAATTGTTATACTACCAACTTGCTGAGTTTTGTTTATATTGCCTATTTCCTCTAGTTCCCCTAGACCCTGGTTTGGTCCAACTAGTTCTGGATCAGGGGGTGCGTGTTCTTTCTTAATCATTATTAGGTTTCCTCTATCTTTCTCGGGTTCCCAGTGTCTGATTCCCCAGATTTTTCCCAGTAACCAATCCGGATTAGTGGGTTGCATTATATTTATATATATAAAGGAACAGGTCCCCATATATGTCGTCTCTCCAGAAGGTCCTCTTCGTGGCTTAGTGCACCCTACGGGCCCGAACCCAGCTTTCAGAAATTTGTCTGGTCCCCCTCCCGGGATCCAGTCGGAGGCTATTGTCTCACACCCCCAATATCCACAGAAATATTCTCCTGGATAATTACAGTATGATTTCCCTCGATTAGCGGTTGGACACATATAAAATCCTGTTAGGTTTAGTTCTTTTCCACAGTGTTCAATAGCTGTTAGATCACATAATCCCGCTCGAAAACTTGGTGCCCCTACAGTGGTATTTGTTTGTAGTATCCTATTATCACTTAACCTAACTAATGACCGTTTAAAGGGTTCGTGTGGAAAGTGTGTCTCTTCTAAAGTCTCAACCCCGTTCAATTTAATTAAGCAAAGCATGATTAGTAGAAAAATACTACGCTAGGCTAAATGGTGGAGTCGATTTGTGGTAATAGTTATTTGGTTACTATAGTTTGGTGGTGTCTTTCCCCCTTTCACATGTCGTGGGTCACACTGAGGCTTTCTAGTCCCACTCCTGAGGCAGTTCTGCAAGCATTGCTCTAGTATCCCAATACAGGGGTTCTTTCCTCCACAGCTTTTTACTCCTCTGCCTCGCTTGTCGACCCGGTTGCTTCAGGCCACGAGGGGTACTATCTTCTCGGCAGCAGGAGTATTCTTCAGGAGGTCCTTGGGATCGAGCCTGTCGGGTTTCTTGCCTCTTAATGTAGGAGTTCCAATTACGGTTCTTAACTTCTGGAGTGTTACACTGGACTCCCCTCAGGCGTTTGCGACAAATGCTGTCACAGATGTCAGCTACAAAGGGGGCCGGTAAGTTAAAGTTGTAACAATAATAATGGGGATTAATTCCCTTAAATACTATTTCCCACCATTCACTTGACCCCTTTTTTAGAATTCCTCGTGATACTGCATGTGCTAGAGCCCAATTAGTAAATTGACCTTGAAGCTTCCGGCAGGGGATGCAAACTCCTCTGGGGGGAGTTCCCCTTTCACAATGACTCCACCACTTTTCCCTGCATACTATACATATATAACAAACAAAAGGATAACATCTACAATTAGAATTCCCACACCTTATTCTAACATCATTTTTAAAAATTAGTCCTTCATCTGTATACAGAGGATTGGGTAAATACTCGATTTTGTATTTGCTCATTTACAGTCTTTTCTTTGAATTTTCAATTTTAAGTCTCCAGGAGGACTGGTTACTTGCCACTGGGGGGATGGCTTTTCCACAGGTCCTTTAATTCTGCTTGCATGCGTCCATTCTCTTTCAGCTGTTCTTATTGCTGTTTTTGTAGTAAGTAGAACAAGATAAGGTCCCTCCCATTGTGGGGTTAATGAGGTTTCTTTCCATGATTTGATTAATACCCAATTTCCTGGTTGAATTTGATGTAGTTTAAGTTCTAGCGGGGGCCTTTGAGTTATCATGCCCTTTTTCCATAATTCTTCTCTATATCTCATTAAGGTAATAATGTAATGATTCATGTTTTGGTCTCTTAGATTTGGGTGATCTTGAGGTTCCCCCACATTATAAGGCATTCCATACAGCATCTCAAAAGGGGAGATTCCCATGTCAGATCTTGGTTGAGTCCGTATGTTTAACAAAGCTAATGGTAGACATTTCACCCATGACAACTTGGTTTCAAGCATAAGCTTTGTCAATTGCTTCTTTATTTCTCCATTCATTCTTTCTACTCGTCCTGAACTTTGGGGATGCCAGGGGGTATGATATTTCCACTTTATTCCCATAATTCCCATTACTTCTTTGATGATTTTAGATACAAAGTGGGGTCCTCGGTCGGAGTCAATAGTCTCAATTATTCCATATCTAGGGATAATATTTTCTAATAGAACTTTGACCACTGTCTGTGCTGTTGCCCTTGCTGTGGGAAATGCTTCGACAAAATGCGTTAGATGGTCTACTATAACTAATAAGTATTTACTTCTTCTTACTTTGGGCAATTCGGTGAAATCTAGTTGTATGTTAGCAAAGGGCCTGTGTGCTAGTGGTCTCCCTCCCAATGGGCGTTCTCTTAAATAAGCCTTATTCACTTTAAGGCAAGTTATGCAGCCTTTAACAATTTGTTTTGCCAAATTATATATTCCAATACACATATACTTAGCGGCAAACTGGTCTGCTAGTGCTTGTGTTCCCCAATGAGTTTGGCTATGTATCCTTTGTAAAATTTCCACTGCTATTGATTTAGGTAGTGCTACTCTTCCATCTGGGAGTTTCCATTCTCCTTCTGAATTTTCTTTTAGCCCCATTTGTGATAGTTTCTCTTTTTCTTGTTCTGTAAAACTATAAATGCACCTAGTTTTATTGGGGAATTTCTCCTTTGGTTGGTTCTTATCCTGAACTTGTCGTATAACCAAAAGTGCTGCCCTTTTTGCTTCTTGGTCTGCTGCGTTATTACCTCTACTTCTAAAATCTATTCCTTTCTGGTGACCTCTGAGATGTACTACAGCAATTCTTCTAGGCTCCCATAAGGCCTGGAGTAGCTGTCTTATTAGCTCCTGATGGACTAAGTCTTTCCCTTGAGAGTTTATTAACCCTCGTTCTTCCCATATTTTCCCAAATGTATGTACCACTCCATATGCATATTTGGAGTCTGTATATATTGTCCCTGTTTTATTTTTCAGCAATCTCAGAGCTCGTAAGACTGCATACAATTCACAAGCTTGAGCTGACCAGGATCTACTTAGAGGTCCTGACTCTAAGACTTCTGACCCTTCCTCTTTAATGATTGCATAGCCAGATACTCTCTTTCCCTCTATTACCCGAGATGATCCGTCTACAAACAGCCTCTCCCCTTCTTCTAATTCTTCTTCTTCTAAGTCCGGTCGGATTTTGGTTTGTTCTTTTATAGTTAACATGCAATCATGGGCTAATTTATTCTCATTTGGTTCTCCGTATAAGAACTGGGCCGGATTTTGTAGTGTAGTGACCTCTAGTGTTAGCTTTGGGGAATCTAATAAGATCCCTTCATACTTTAAAAGTCTCGAATCTGTTATCCATTTTTCAGCTTTTTGTTGCAATATTCCCCTAATGTTATGTGGAGATAATACCTTGAGTTCCCCATTAAAAGTTATTTTACGTGCTTCTTCTACTAAGAGAGCACAGGCTACCACTGCCTGTAGGCATGTAGGCCATCCCTTGCTTACTGGATCTAATAGCTTTGACAAGTATCCTACCGGTTTCTTTCTCCTAGCCCAATCTTGAGTTAATACTCCATATGCTGTCCCATTTTCAATGTTTACAAATAGATAAAATGGTCTTTTTAAATCAGGTAAACTTAGTACTGGAGCATTAATTAAATCCTGTTGCAGTTGTTCTAAATTCCTCTCATCCTCTCTGCTCCATTTCAATAACCCGTCATGACTGAGCTTGTTATACAGAAATTTGACCTTGGTACTATAATTATCAATCCATTGTCTACAGTAGCCTACTAATCCTAGCAATTGCCTTACTTGTCTCTTGCTCCTTGGTGGCGGGAGTGAGAGGATTCCTTTCACTCTTTCGGGGTCTATTTTCTTCTCTCCTTTACTCAAATAATGGCCTAAATATTTTACTTCTTCTTCTACAAACTGTAATTTTGCCTTTGATACTTTTAGTCTCTTCAAGCTTAGAAAGTTTAACAGTTTAATGCTCTCCTCTCGAACTTCTTCTTCTTTTCTTCCTGCAATCAGGAGGTCATCCACATACTGAATCAAAGTAATGTTTTCTCTTGTTTGATATTCTTGGAGGATTTGTTCTAATGCTTGTCCAAATAAATTTGGTGATTCTGTGAACCCTTGTGGCAGCACGGTCCACCGCAACTGTTGTCGCCTATGAGTATCTGGGTCCTCCCATTCAAAGGCAAAATAATCTCTACTATTTTCGTCTAAGGGGCAGGCCCAAAATGCATCTTTTAGATCAATTACACTATACCAGTGATTTTCTGGCCCTAGTCTACTTAATAGGGTGTATGGGTTAGCAACCACCGGGAACCGGGCCACTGTCCTCTTATTAATTTCTCTTAAATCATGCACTAATCGATAGGATCCATCTGGTTTCTTTACTGGTAAAATGGGTGTATTAAAAGGGGACATACAGGGCTCTAGGAGTCCCTTGCTTATTAGTCTGTCTATTTCAGGCTTTAGTCCTCGTTTCCCTTCTGGGGATATGGGATACTGCTTGATCCTTATTGGAATTTCTGGATCTTTTATGGTTACGGAGAAGGGCGGAATGTTCAGTTGGCCCACACTGTCAGGTGTGTACCATACCTCAGGGTTAATCTCCTTTTCATCCTCTACTCTAAGGGGGCATAGTTTGATTCTCAATTCTTTATTAATTACCTCTAGGTTTATTTCCAATTCTACTATGAGATCTCTACCCATGAGGTTATACTCTGCTTCTGGTGCCAACAAAAGGCTTCCTATTCCTATTTTTGATTCGGTTTCTATTAGGACATCTTTAATAACAGGGACCTCAAAAGGTTCACCCTTGGCACCCACTACAAGGGCAGTGTCTCGGGAGACTTTACACCCAGATGGTAAAACTTGGATAGTTGATCTTTCTGCTCCCGTATCTACCAGGAATTCAAATTCCTGGCATTGGGGACCGACTTTTATTTTTATCAAGGGCTCTGGATGTTTCTTGGTCCCCAGTAAGTAGAGCCCCTGACCCCTCTAATCTTCTTTAAACATCTTTTCATCTCTTATCCTCTTTCTGCAATCCCTTCTGATGTGTCCCTTCTCCCCACAATAAAAACATACGACTGCTTCCCTCCTTTCTACCCTCTGATTTCCCTCTGTGTTCCTAGGGGCCTTTCTGGGCATCTGCCCCATTCGGCGGGGAGAGTCTTGTTTTCTGCTTTCCCTTACTGCTGCCACCATCATTCTGACTTGTCTCTTGTGATTCTCTTCATCCCTCCTGACATATACTTTCTGTGCTTCTCTCAACAATTCATCTAATCCTCTCTCCTGCCAATTTTCTAGTTTTTCTAGCTTCTTCCTGATGTCATCCCATGATTTGGCTACAAATTGAGTTTTCAGAAGTGCCTGACCCAACTGTGTATCTGGGTCCAGGCCTGAATACAGCTGTAGATTCTTTCTTACTCTTTCTAGCCAATCTGTTGGAGTTTCCTCCTTTCTCTGCCTCTCATTAAAGGCCTTATTTATGTTTTGTCCTTTTGGTACTGCCTCTCGGACCCCTTGTATAACTATTGTCCTTAAGTTCTGCATATGAGTTCTGTGTGCTGGATCCTGATGATCCCAATTAGGGTTTTGTAAAGGCCATTTGATATCTGCCTGTGGGCCCTGAGCATGTTGGGCATCCCAAATTCGCATTCCCGCTCGCCTAATCATGTTCTTTTCTTCTGCAGTAAAAAGAATATTTAGAATTGACTGCAGCTCATCCCAGGTGTATATATTAGGGCCTAAAAATTGATCTAGCTTCTCTGCAACTCCCAGGGGGTCTTCTAATAGGTTCCCCATTTCCTTCTTAAAGTCCCGCACATCTCCAGAGCTAAGGGGAACTGAAATAAAGCCAATTCCTGGTTGGGGTCCCCCCATAGGCATTTCTCTTAATGGATAAAGGTTATGACGTCTAGCTCTGCTCCTTGTCATTGGTCCCTCCCGTTCAGGTTCAGGATTCCCTTCTTCTTCCTCTAGGGGCTGCTCAGGGAGTGGGAGTGGGGGTGCCTGTGGGGCCTGCGGAGGTATATAGGGGGGTGGAATCATCGGAACTTCCTCTTTCTTTTTATCTTTTCTTCTTGCCCCTGAGTCTTCAGATTTTTCCTTTAAAGTAAACAGGAGTACCCCAGGGGTCTCTATCCATATTTTTGCATATTCACTCTCTTCTCGACTAAAAGGAGTTTTGGTTTTTACCCATAAATTCAAATCCTGTCTCACCCAGTCCTCGTAGGACCCAAATATAGGCCAAAATACGTTTCGTGATATCTGCTTTCCTCCCCAGACCTCTATGCAATAATAAATCATCTTGGCCTTATCTTTATTCTGTGTACTCGAATAATGCCTTCAATTATTCAATAAAAGCCCTAACGGACTATCCTCAGGTACTGGGGGAAACCTTATGGAACTAGAGGGCTTGCTTTTCCCCTGTCCCATCCTCTGGAGTGCCTTCAGGCGTTCTGTGTGTGGAATCACTCGCTTCCCCTGGTTCGTGGCCCACGCCCTCGCGGGCAATGGGAGCCGCACTACTGAGGGTCCACACTCGCTTGGGGAGTCTGGCTGCCGGCCCCCCTCTCACACACCACACTCGCCACACTCCAGGATACCCGACCTCGACCGAATGGATCCCTTTTCCGCAAATACTCACGCTTCCAGCGTCTTCGTCCGGACCTCTGTGCACAAAGTTTATGGGGTCGACCGGTTCCCTTTGCTTAATGCCTTGAGTTTAGGTTCGTCGGTGGGAGCGAGGTAAAGACTGAAGATACTGAGGCCACCAGAGGTGGGGCGCCTCCCCGATATCTCTGTCTTACCGTACCATTCCCATCCGAGTCACGGCACCAAATTGTGATTGATGGAGGCAGACAAAGAGGTTTAATCAAATTAGAGAATTTATTAATTACAGCAAGCAAGGCATAAGCAAAATCAGCGCTGGGCGACAGGGGAGTCCCCGCTCCACCGAATTGCTGCAGGGGTTTGCAAATTTCAGTCCTTCTTTTATGCAGGATCGTTTCCTGTTAACTCTTCTTTAAGGGAGTACTCTGCGCATGTGTGAACTTGTTGCTAGGGGGTCGTTTTTTGCCTTCTGGTGGTCGATGGCTGAAGGCTAGTAGTCTTCTTCAAGTGCCCTCTGGGTGACCTTTTCCATATTTGGTCAGTTAGTATCCCCTGCTTTTCTTCCTGGAGCTTAAACAATAGTACACTTACAGCACTTACAACCTTTACATATAGATTTGTTAAGACATTTCCTGTTATGTACATTGTGGCCTGTGTCAGCTCTTTTCAATGAACAAAATACCCTCATTTATTACAATCAGAGCGAAAGAAAGCTGTAGTGCATGTTGCACAGAGAGAATCAGGTGTTGCCGAGTAAGTCACTCTCCATTCCCACTGATTTTTGCTGGGATGGGATTCTATCTTGTTTTCTGTGGCGTAAATGACATATATGGAGCAAGGAGTCTGGGCAAAAGCATCCAATTGACAAGGTGCAGTACAGGTAATGTTATAGCAGTAGCAATTTGTCAAATTAAGAATGGCAGTTAAGTTTACAGGATTTTATTTCCAGAGGTTTATGAGAATGTGGTGAAACTTGTTTTTTCCTTTTGCCTGTATGTGTAAGTAATGAGCTGTATATTATCTATGCATCTTAAAAGAAATTTCCAGTTAGCAGGAAGTTTAAGGGATTACTTTGATATCATTGCAGTGCTCCAAGCAGTGTCCCACTAATGTCACCCTTGAAAACTGGAATGTGAAGGACCAACAGCTTGCTCATCTTCATGCCTGGGTCCCTTTGTTGCATGCATGGCAGTGCTGTTAAATTTGTTTCTTCCAGAATTAAAAAAAAAAAAAAAAATTGGAGGATTGTTGGGGGTGTGTATTGGATTAACTTTTGTCCTGATATTTCCTATTTATTGCTACTCTGTGGTCAATGTCACCGCTCAAGTTTGAAGATCCCCTCTCAAATCTCTGTAGTATGCTGGGAATTTCAAATATAGAAGTGTCAATATTTGCAAAAGATTGGGTTAACTAAAATCGAATGGGAAAACACAGCCAAAGCTTCCGGTAATTACTTGGAGCAGTAACCAAGTTGTTTGGTTGGATGATTGTAGGAAGAAAAGTTACAAATGCTCCCTTGAGGAGGGCACAAGAGGCTGAGCAACTCCCAGACTGCCTTAGATCTGCCTAAGGAAAAGAATCCATGCCAGTGCTGTGGTGTATAACCATTGTGGATTGTCAGCATTCCATTTCCGGATGGAATGGAGTGGGGAGAGGGGAACTTGCAATACCTCTGGGAAGGGAGGATGCCTTCCCACCTGGGAAAGCTCTGTCACAAATGGCATTTCTGAGCTCAGGGCTCCATCTCTGCAGCATAAGGGTGGTTGCAAAGGAATGGGATTGCTCGGTTCCAGTTTCACTCTGACCGTGAGAATGTCAACAGGAGAATGTGCTGTTGCCTCGTGGTGGCAGCCAAACTATTTGCTGCTCTTCCTTAGCAGTCTGAGGTTCTGATCATGTGTTAACCGAGAGCTGCACTGCCTCAATTGGTTCTATTCAATAATGCAGAGCCTTCACTCAAGGTTAGAAGTGATGTGCAGTTGAAGATAAAACTGTAATAGCATCTTTTTTCTGCTTTATTTCCTACAGGGTAAAGTCTCAATGTGTGTATCAAATCAAAAGCTGGCTTTACTTTTAGATGATGGATACAGATCTATGTTATGGCTAGTGGGCAGGTAATGAAACTATTTATTTTAAATGATGCTATCCAAACTTGAAAAATATATTTTCCATTAAAAATGCAAAAAATTTTTGCCGTCTGAGGAAATGTAAAACGTGTGTTTTATCATCTTCCTGTAGTATAAATCAAACCAACAAAAACTATCTAGTAAGTGTCTGTTGCACCAGCTACATCTCTATAAAGTAGCCTGGAAAGATTGGAGAATCAGTACAAGAATAAACCAAAGGAAAGTCTTCTGAGAAGAGGGAGTGAAAACAGGAAACAATGAGTTCCGAAGGGAAAAGTATAAAAGAGAGAAACAATTGCCAATGTTTTTGCAAAAATAAAAGAAGGACAAAGATGTGTGGTTACATCTTGTAGCTAGAGGATCTTGAGAATTGTATTGTATATTTTAAAATTCTAATCTGGACAGAGACAATGTGTAATCCAGGTTATGAACTAATAAGAGTTGTAAGAGTTATGAGGCATAGTCACGATAAAAGTTGTGAGAATGAGCTGAAACAAACTCTGTGTCCACTGTAAAAGAGTTCCAGAAGAGATGATGAACTCATGGCTGGCATAGAGCAGTCGAGTTACGAAGCCTTTCTTGTTTCAGCAGGATAGAGAAAAGAGGAGGCCTCCAGTAAGGCGCTCCCAGAAGCCAGAGGCAGAGCAGCGATTGTCCTGGAGCTGCCAGTTCCCTGACCAAGGTTCCAAGAAGGATGGGGCGGTACCAGAGGAGAAGACTTTGGGTGTGGTGCTGGACAAAAGCCTCCAGCAGCAAAGGCAGATGTACCCATCTGCAGGGCACTTAGAGCCATCAGCAATGGAGAAGAAGGATGAGGATGAATTGCACAGGTCGGATCCTCCTGGCAGGAGATTTGACCATAGCCAGTACCCTGTGAGAGCTGCAGGACTGGAGACAGAGGAAGCCCTTTGGACAGGACTGGCTGCTCCCTCAGAGCCGCAGCTCTCAGCAGAAGCGGCTCATTGCTGAGGATGCACCTGGCCAGGAAGAGGCTTGCAGAGGAGTAGGAGTCCAGCTCATTGCAGTCAGGGAATGGCTGAGGGATGTTTGCCAGCAGCAACTTTGCTGGAGGTGCCAGTTCCAGTCCGTGACTTGCAGGATGCTGTGGCGCTGCCATAGGAGAAGGCCTTTGGCCAACTCCATGGTGCTAGAGAAGGTCCTCGCGCAGCAAAGGCAGGTGTTTGCAGCTGCAGGGAATTCCCTGATGTCAGCAGTGGAGGAGCAGAATGAGGAGGATCTCCACACTTGGGATACTTGTGGCAGGAGCCTCCATCCTTGCCAGAGGCCCGGTGAGAACTGCCGGAGCACAGACGGAGGAAGGCCTTTGGACAGGTGCAAGGTAAGAATGATGCATGGTCCCCAGTCGTGGTGTGAGCAGGAACATTTCTTCCAAGCATCTCTGGCTTTTAGAATAGTTTCACTCTCAGGTTTGAATAGCATGAGCCTGGAAAGCCAATAGTCTAAATGTTCAGATGTCTGCTACCCAATAGTAGACATGAACTCAAGTCTCTCCTAGCAACATCAGGCTTTTTCCCTAAGCCAAGTGCTGGGAGGGGAATTTCTTCTGCAAAACTCCTGTGCTTCTGCTGCTTGTTCCATTTTAGAAAGTTTCTCCATCGGCCCTGCCTTGATTGAATAGTCCTTTCTCTTCTAACTAGAAGCTGCAGGTTCTCTTCTTACAAGTTGTCTTTGTTTTGTTTGCCCAGAGACAGGAGTCCCTGCTCCCCCAGAGGCACGGCGATGTAAAGAAGCGGCTCGTGGCTGAGGATGCAGATGGGCAGGAAAGGGCTGGAAGTAAGAACTGGAGCCAGGCCGTGTCCAAGAAGATTTCCCCAGAGAAAAGCATCCCAGCAGCAAGTGACCTGGAGGTGCCAGTTGCCAGTCCATGACTCCAAGGATGCTGCGGCGCTGCCAAAGGTGAAGAGCCTGAGAGAGCTGCCAGACCAGATCCTGCAGCAGGAAAGGCAGATGTTGGCAGCTGCAGGGAATTCCCTGACATCAGCAGTGGAGGAGCAGGATGAGGAAGATCTCATCTCCACCCTTAACCCTCCTCCTCCTCGTCCTCCAGCACCTCGTCCACCGCCTCCTCCTCCTCATCCTCCTCCTCATCCTGCTCCTCCTTGTCCTCCTCCTTGTCCTCCTCCTAATCCTCATCCACCTCCTCCTCGTCCTCCTCATTCTCCTCGTCCTCCTCCTCGTCCTCCTCGTCCTCCTCGTCCTCCTCGTCCTCCTCGTCCTCGTCCTCGTCCTCGTCCTCCTCCTCCTCCTCCTCCTCCTCGTCCTCCTCCTCCTCGTCCTCCTCGTCCTCGTCCTCCTTGTCCTCGTCCTCCTTGTCCTCGTCCTCCTCGTCCTCCTCTTCCTCGTCCTCCTCCTCCTCCTCGTCCTCGTCCTCGTCCTCCTCCTCCTCCTCGTCCTCCGCCACCTCCTCCTCCTCCTTGTCCTCTGCGAAGGATGAGGGAAGATGCGGACAATCAATATGATTGGTAGGCAAGCTTCGTTTATTAGTGATTCAGCGGTTACATTTATAGCCGGCTTTATTAGCTAATCATAGTTGTCTTTAGTTGATTGGATAATTCTTAAATGTTAAATTTTCTTAGCTCTGCCCAGCTGTGGTTAGGGCTGTAACTCACATCTGTGTTTAACTAACCGCAAGATCCTATCATTGTCTAGCAGGCAGGCTCACGGTCCTGCTGACCACGATCATTCTTGTGGTTAGCTGCCGAGCTTGCAGCAGCTCTCGGCAGTTCTTAGGTTTCATGTCCTCTTTATTGCAGCCATCCTTCCACACGCTGTGTCAAAATGGCCGCTGGCTTCCACGAGCCCCCGCAGTGTCCCAGTGGGCCCGTGGCTTTAGGAGTGGGTGGCTGGGAGTTGGTGCCCCACCAGCAGCTGGGGGAGAAGCAGCAGGGACTGTGTGAGGACAGTGCCATGGCCACTTGTGTGGCCACTGGTGTCTCTGTGCCAGGCACAGCCGTGGTGTGTAACACCGGCTCCGGGTCCTTTGGCTGTGCAGGTGGCAGTCACGGCCTGGAGCAGGGCTGCTCCCGGGGGACAGCCTGGGGCAGGAGGCTGCTGGAGATTCATTCCCCACACGCTGCAGCTCCTTGTCATGAGGTGCTCGGAGTGATTGGAAAGGCTGTTGGCAGCAGGCAGTTCTCTGGGTTCGAGCTGTGGAGCTGTCAGCGGGAATGCAAAGGCCAATCTGGTGAGCCTTTTGTCCTGGTGCCTTTAGTGTGTGAGCAGTCCCTGGTGCCGTTGTCTTTGGATCCTGAGTGTGGGAGAGGCAAGGCTTAGGATGGTGCGTAGAGCTGAGAAGGAAAGTGCCGAGAGCAGCGTGTGTGCTGCTGCTTTGAGGGGTGCAGTTGAAGTTGTAGGCAGCAAGAGCTTTCTCAGCTGGCCCTTTTGTGAGCTCTGCTTTTGCCAGATGACTTCCATCTTACCCTCTTACCATCTTAGCCTCTCATTTTTGCATATCCCAAACCCCCTTCCAAACATCCAGCAGCTGCTTGTAAAGAAGAAGTCCTAGAACAAAAAGCCAGTGCTGCCTTTCATAGCCCCTTTGCTGTCTATGAAGTAGAGGAAAGAAGCTAGTGAGACGCACTTTCTTTCTCAACTCCATAGAGCGCATCCTTCTCTCAAGGTGGCAGAGTCCTTGGCGGAAGTGAAGCATCTGCAGCTGCAGTTCAGACTGAGAGATGTGCCAGGACAGGAAACATTTGCTGACCTTCCCTGTTCCCTGTGCAACATGATTCTCGCATCCCAGTCACTTTCACACACCTTCGGTATCCCTGAGTCCAAGCAGCTAAAGCTCACAGAGACAGAAGTGTCAGGAAGGAAAACGTTGCAAAAGCACCCCCTTCTCTTATCAGCATATAAATTGTGCACAACAGGCTGCGGCACCGAACCTTCCTTCTCAGATAGACATGCCATCACACTTTTCACTCTTGCAGCTCGGTTGAAAAGCTCCACCAGCTGCTCCTGCAATAGCAAAAGGTTCTAGAAGTGAAAGCCAGTTTGGGGCTGCACCTTCTCCTTGCCGCATGTAAGCCACACCAAACTCCCTGATGCACTCTGTCCTCCCCTTCTCAAAGGAGTAGACGGTGGCATCAGGACACACCTGTGTCCCAGCAGCTGGGTGCCCAGCCGGGAGCAGGAGCAGGGCTGGGGCTGCTCCCAAAGTTGCCCCGCCCCAATGCCAGAGCCAGACATATGCTGAGGGGGGGCTGGATCAGGCTTTATTGTCCAGCTGCATGCCAGGAGTGAGCACAAAATCTACCTGCATTCTCTGCAGCATGCCATCCTGGAGCAGAGCCATTGCCAAAGGAAGCCGTGAGCCCGTGCCAAGCCAGTGCCGGAGTGGGATCCTAGCAGCACCTGTGGAAGCCGGGAGAGAGGAGCCCACCTGGAGCAGGTTCGTGCAGGATTAATCATCCCGTGGCTTCCCACCAGGGTCCTGTTGCTTCCAAAAGGCCCCACAGTGTCACTGTGGCCCCTCGGTTCCACCAGGTTCCATAGCGTCACTGTGGTGCCCAGGGTTCCGTCAGCTTCGCCAGCATCCCCACGGTCTGCAGAGCTCCCCGAGCTTCTGTGGTGTCACAGTGGAGGCAGGGTTGCATCAGGTTCAATAGCATCAGCACGGTCTCCAGGGCTCCAAGAGGTTCT
Organism: Aphelocoma coerulescens; assembly: GCF_041296385.1. Taxonomy (NCBI): domain Eukaryota; kingdom Metazoa; phylum Chordata; class Aves; order Passeriformes; family Corvidae; genus Aphelocoma; species Aphelocoma coerulescens. The sequence continues at coordinate 121,475 of NW_027183648.1, read as the reverse complement.
GTGGTGTCACAGAGGAGGCAGGGTTGCATCAGGTTCAATAGCATCAGCACGGTCTCCAGGGCTCCCCTGAGCTTCTGTGGTGGTGTCACAGAGGAGCCAGGCTTCCTTGTAGTTCCCCAGCATCACAAAGGCTCTCCTGGGAGCCACGGGTCACAAAGCACCGTGGGCTCTGTGCAGCCCCGCTGTGTCACAATGGCCGCTGGCTTCCACGAGCCCCCGCAGTGTCCCAGTGGGCCCCGTGGCTTTAGGAGTGGGTGGCTGGGAGTTGGTGCCAGCGGCTGGGGGAGCAGCAGCAGGGACTGTGTGTGGACAGTGCCATGGCCACTTGTGTGGCCACTGGTGTCTCTGTGCCAGGCACAGCCGTGGTGTGTAACACCGGCTCTGGGTCCTTTGGCTGTGCAGGTGGCAGTCACGGCCTGGAGCAGGGCTGCTCCCGGGGGACAGCCTGGGGCAGGAGGCTGCTGGAGATTCATTCCCCACACGCTGCAGCTCCTTGTCATGAGGTGCTCGGAGTGATTGGAAAGGCTGTTGGCAGCAGGCAGTTCTCTGGGTTCGAGCTGTGGAGCTGTCAGCGGGAATGCAAAGGCCAAGCTGGTGAGCCTTTTGTCCTGGTGCCTTTAGTGTGTGAGCAGTCCCTGGTGCCGTTGTCTTTGGATCCTGAGTGTGGGAGAGGCAAGGCTTAGGATGGTGCGTAGAGCTGAGAAGGAAAGTGCCGAGAGCAGCGTGTGTGCTGCTGCTTTGAGGGGTGCAGTTGAAGTTGTAGGCAGCAAGAGCTTTCTCAGCTGGCCCTTTTGTGAGCTCTGCTTTTGCCAGATGACTTCCATCTTACCCTCTTACCATCTTAGCCTCTCATTTTTGCATATCCCAAACCCCCTTCCAAACATCCAGCAGCTGCTTGTAAAGAAGAAGTCCTAGAACAAAAAGCCAGTGCTGCCTTTCATAGCCCCTTTGCTGTCTATGAAGTAGAGGAAAGAAGCTAGTGAGACGCACTTTCTTTCTCAACTCCATAGAGCGCATCCTTCTCTCAAGGTGGCAGAGTCCTTGGCGGAAGTGAAGCATCTGCAGCTGCAGTTCAGACTGAGAGATGTGCCAGGACAGGAAACATTTGCTGACCTTCCCTGTTCCCTGTGCAACATGATTCTCGCATCCCAGTCACTTTCACACACCTTCGGTATCCCTGAGTCCAAGCAGCTAAAGCTCACAGAGACAGAAGTGTCAGGAAGGAAAACGTTCCAAAAGCACCCCCTTCTCTTATCAGCATATAAATTGTGCACAACAGGCTGCGGCACCGAACCTTCCTTCTCAGATAGACATGCCATCACACTTTTCACTCTTGCAGCTCGGTTGAAAAGCTCCAGCAGCTGCTCCCGCAATAGCAAAAGGTTCTAGAAGTGAAAGCCAGTTTGGGGCTGCACCTTCTCCTTGCCGCATGTAAGCCACACCAAACTCCCTGATGCACTCTGTCCTCCCCTTCTCAAAGGAGTAGACGGTGGCATCAGGACACACCTGTGTCCCAGCAGCTGGGTGCCCAGCCGGGAGCAGGAGCAGGGCTGGGGCTGCTCCCAAAGTTGCCCCGCCCCAATGCCAGAGCTGGACATATGCTGAGGGGGGGCTGGATCAGGCTTTATTGTCCAGCTGCATGCCAGGAGTGAGCACAAAATCTACCTGCATTCTCTGCAGCATGCCATCCTGGAGCAGAGCCATTGCCAAAGGAAGCCGTGAGCCCGTGCCAAGCCAGTGCCGGAGTGGGATCCTAGCAGCACCTGTGGAAGCCGGGAGAGAGGAGCCCACCTGGAGCAGGTTCGTGCAGGATTAATCATCCCGTGGCTTCCCACCAGGGTCCTGTTGCTTCCAAAAGGCCCCACAGTGTCACTGTGGCCCCTTGGTTCCACCAGGTTCCATAGCGTCACTGTGGTGCCCAGGGTTCCGTCAGCTTCGCCAGCATCCCCACGGTCTGCAGAGCTCCCCGAGCTTCTGTGGTGTCACAGTGGAGGCAGGGTTGCATCAGGTTCCATAGCATCAGCACGGTCTCCAGGGCTCCCAGAGGTTCTGTGGTGTCACAGAGGAGGCAGGGTTGCATCAGGTTCCATAGCATCAGCACGGTCTCCAGGGCTCCAAGAGCTTCTGTGGTGTCACAGAGGAGGCAGGGTTGCATCAGGTTCAATAGCATCAGCACGGTCTCCAGGGCTCCCCTGAGCTTCTGTGGTGGTGTCACAGAGGAGCCAGGCTTCCTTGTAGTTCCCCAGCATCACAAAGGCTCTCCTGGGAGCCACGGGTCACAAAGCACCGTGGGCTCTGTGCAGCCCCGCTGTGTCACAATGGCCGCTGGCTTCCACGAGCCCCCGCAGTGTCCCAGTGGGCCCCGTGGCTTTAGGAGTGGGTGGCTGGGAGTTGGTGCCAGCGGCTGGGGGAGCAGCAGCAGGGACTGTGTGTGGACAGTGCCATGGCCACTTGTGTGGCCACTGGTGTCTCTGTGCCAGGCACAGCCGTGGTGTGTAACACCGGCTCTGGGTCCTTTGGCTGTGCAGGTGGCAGTCACGGCCTGGAGCAGGGCTGCTCCCGGGGGACAGCCTGGGGCAGGAGGCTGCTGGAGATTCATTCCCCACACTCCTTGTCATGAGGTGCTCAGAGTGATTGGAAAGGCTGTTGGCAGCAGGCAGTTCTCTGGGTTCAAGCTGTGGAGCTGTCAGCGGGAATGCAAAGGCCAAGCTGGTGAGCCTTTTGTCCTGGTGCCTTTAGTGTGTGAGCAGTCCCTGGTGCCGTTGTCTTTGGATCCTGAGTGTGGGAGAGGCAAGGCTTAGGATGGTGCGTAGAGCTGAGAAGGAAAGTGCCGAGAGCAGCGTGTGTGCTGCTGCTTTGAGGGGTGCAGTTGAAGTTGTAGGCAGCAAGAGCTTTCTCAGCTGGCCCTTTTGTGAGCTCTGCTTTTGCCAGATGACTTCCATCTTACCCTCTTACCATCTTAGCCTCTCATTTTTGCATATCCCAAACCCCCTTCCAAACATCCAGCAGCTGCTTGTAAAGAAGAAGTCCTAGAACAAAAAGCCAGTGCTGCCTTTCATAGCCCCTTTGCTGTCTATGAAGTAGAGGAAAGAAGCTAGTGAGACGCACTTTCTTTCTCAACTCCATAGAGCGCATCCTTCTCTCAAGGTGGCAGAGTCCTTGGCGGAAGTGAAGCATCTGCAGCTGCAGTTCAGACTGAGAGATGTGCCAGGACAGGAAACATTTGCTGACCTTCCCTGTTCCCTGTGCAACATGATTCTCGCATCCCAGTCACTTTCACACACCTTCGGTATCCCTGAGTCCAAGCAGCTAAAGCTCACAGAGACAGAAGTGTCAGGAAGGAAAACGTTCCAAAAGCACCCCCTTCTCTTATCAGCATATAAATTGTGCACAACAGGCTGCGGCACCGAACCTTCCTTCTCAGATAGACATGCCATCACACTTTTCACTCTTGCAGCTCGGTTGAAAAGCTCCAGCAGCTGCTCCCGCAATAGCAAAAGGTTCTAGAAGTGAAAGCCAGTTTGGGGCTGCACCTTCTCCTTGCCGCATGTAAGCCACACCAAACTCCCTGATGCACTCTGTCCTCCCCTTCTCAAAGGAGTAGACGGTGGCATCAGGACACACCTGTGTCCCAGCAGCTGGGTGCCCAGCCGGGAGCAGGAGCAGGGCTGGGGCTGCTCCCAAAGTTGCCCCGCCCCAATGCCAGAGCCGGACATATGCTGAGGGGGGGCTGGATCAGGCTTTATTGTCCAGCTGCATGCCAGGAGTGAGCACAAAATCTACCTGCATTCTCTGCAGCATGCCATCCTGGAGCAGAGCCATTGCCAAAGGAAGCCGTGAGCCCGTGCCAAGCCAGTGCCGGAGTGGGATCCTAGCAGCACCTGTGGAAGCCGGGAGAGAGGAGCCCACCTGGAGCAGGTTCGTGCAGGATTAATCATCCCGTGGCTTCCCACCAGGGTCCTGTTGCTTCCAAAAGGCCCCACAGTGTCACTGTGGCCCCTCGGTTCCACCAGGTTCCATAGCGTCACTGTGGTGCCCAGGGTTCCGTCAGCTTCGCCAGCATCCCCACGGTCTGCAGAGCTCCCCGAGCTTCTGTGGTGTCACAGTGGAGGCAGGGTTGCATCAGGTTCCATAGCATCAGCACGGTCTCCAGGGCTCCCAGAGGTTCTGTGGTGTCACAGTGGAGGCAGGGTTGCATCAGGTTCCATAGCATCACCACAGTCTCCAGGGCTCCCTGAGCTTCTGTGGTGTCACAGTGGAGGCAGGGTTGCATCAGGTTCCATAGCATCAGCACGGTCTCCAGGGCTCCCAGAGGTTCTGTGGTGTCACAGAGGAGGCAGGGTTGCATCAGGTTCCATAGCATCACCACGGTCTCCAGGGCTCCAAGAGCTTCTGTGGTGTCACAGAGGAGGCAGGGTTGCATCAGGTTCCATAGCATCAGCACGGTCTCCAGGGCTCCCCTGAGCTTCTGTGGTGGTGTCACAGAGGAGCCAGGCTTCCTTGTAGTTCCCCAGCATCACAAAGGCTCTCCTGGGAGCCACGGGTCACAAAGCACCGTGGGCTCTGTGCAGCCCCGCTGTGTCACAATGGCCGCTGGCTTCCACGAGCCCCCGCAGTGTCCCAGTGGGCCCCGTGGCTTTAGGAGTGGGTGGCTGGGAGTTGGTGCCAGCGGCTGGGGGAGCAGCAGCAGGGACTGTGTGTGGACAGTGCCATGGCCACTTGTGTGGCCACTGGTGTCTCTGTGCCAGGCACAGCCGTGGTGTGTAACACCGGCTCTGGGTCCTTTGGCTGTGCAGGTGGCAGTCACGGCCTGGAGCAGGGCTGCTCCCGGGGGACAGCCTGGGGCAGGAGGCTGCTGGAGATTCATTCCCCACACTCCTTGTCATGAGGTGCTCAGAGTGATTGGAAAGGCTGTTGGCAGCAGGCAGTTCTCTGGGTTCAAGCTGTGGAGCTGTCAGCGGGAATGCAAAGGCCAAGCTGGTGAGCCTTTTGTCCTGGTGCCTTTAGTGTGTGAGCAGTCCCTGGTGCCGTTGTCTTTGGATCCTGAGTGTGGGAGAGGCAAGGCTTAGGATGGTGCGTAGAGCTGAGAAGGAAAGTGCCGAGAGCAGCGTGTGTGCTGCTGCTTTGAGGGGTGCAGTTGAAGTTGTAGGCAGCAAGAGCTTTCTCAGCTGGCCCTTTTGTGAGCTCTGCTTTTGCCAGATGACTTCCATCTTACCCTCTTACCATCTTAGCCTCTCATTTTTGCATATCCCAAACCCCCTTCCAAACATCCAGCAGCTGCTTGTAAAGAAGAAGTCCTAGAACAAAAAGCCAGTGCTGCCTTTCATAGCCCCTTTGCTGTCTATGAAGTAGAGGAAAGAAGCTAGTGAGACGCACTTTCTTTCTCAACTCCATAGAGCGCATCCTTCTCTCAAGGTGGCAGAGTCCTTGGCGGAAGTGAAGCATCTGCAGCTGCAGTTCAGACTGAGAGATGTGCCAGGACAGGAAACATTTGCTGACCTTCCCTGTTCCCTGTGCAACATGATTCTCGCATCCCAGTCACTTTCACACACCTTCGGTATCCCTGAGTCCAAGCAGCTAAAGCTCACAGAGACAGAAGTGTCAGGAAGGAAAACGTTCCAAAAGCACCCCCTTCTCTTATCAGCATATAAATTGTGCACAACAGGCTGCGGCACCGAACCTTCCTTCTCAGATAGACATGCCATCACACTTTTCACTCTTGCAGCTCGGTTGAAAAGCTCCAGCAGCTGCTCCCGCAATAGCAAAAGGTTCTAGAAGTGAAAGCCAGTTTGGGGCTGCACCTTCTCCTTGCCGCATGTAAGCCACACCAAACTCCCTGATGCACTCTGTCCTCCCCTTCTCAAAGGAGTAGACGGTGGCATCAGGACACAACTGTGTCCCAGCAGCTGGGTGCCCAGCCGGGAGCAGGGCTGGGGCTGCTCCCAAAGTTGCCCCGCCCCAATGCCAGAGCCGGACATATGCTGAGGGGGGGCTGGATCAGGCTTTATTGTCCAGCTGCATGCCAGGAGTGAGCACAAAATCTACCTGCATTCTCTGCAGCATGCTATCCTGGAGCAGAGCCATTGCCAAAGGAAGCCGTGAGCCCGTGCCAAGCCAGTGCCGGAGTGGGATCCTAGCAGCACCTGTGGAAGCCGGGAGAGAGGAGCCCACCTGGAGCAGGTTCGTGCAGGATTAATCATCCCGTGGCTTCCCACCAGGGTCCTGTTGCTTCCAAAAGGCCCCACAGTGTCACTGTGGCCCCTCGGTTCCACCAGGTTCCATAGCGTCACTGTGGTGCCCAGGGTTCCGTCAGCTTCGCCAGCATCCCCACGGTCTGCAGAGCTCCCCGAGCTTCTGTGGTGTCACAGTGGAGGCAGGGTTGCATCAGGTTCCATAGCATCAGCACGGTCTCCAGGGCTCCCAGAGGTTCTGTGGTGTCACAGTGGAGGCAGGGTTGCATCAGGTTCCATAGCATCACCACAGTCTCCAGGGCTCCCTGAGCTTCTGTGGTGTCACAGTGGAGGCAGGGTTGCATCAGGTTCCATAGCATCAGCACGGTCTCCAGGGCTCCCAGAGGTTCTGTGGTGTCACAGAGGAGGCAGGGTTGCATCAGGTTCCATAGCATCACCACGGTCTCCAGGGCTCCAAGAGCTTCTGTGGTGTCACAGAGGAGGCAGGGTTGCATCAGGTTCAATAGCATCAGCACGGTCTCCAGGGCTCCCCTGAGCTTCTGTGGTGGTGTCACAGAGGAGCCAGGCTTCCTTGTAGTCCCCCAGCATCACAAATGTCGAAATTGATGGCGATGATGGTGATGAGGGTGTGGGTTCGGTCGGGCCCGGCTGGAGATGGACGGCGACGAGAGATCTCTATAAGCAGGTCTTTGGAGCATGCAGTTTATTGCAGAGGGCGTGGGTACAGGGGCACTGCTTAGAGCTGCCAGCTGCAGCTCCAAGCAGGCCCAAGGTGTAAGAGAGGGAGAGAGAGTGAGCGAGAGAGCTAGAGCAAGAGGCTGAGAGCTAAGAGTGTAAAGAGCAAGAGAGACAAACTAAGAGGAGAGCTGAATTAAGAGGAAGAAGAAGAGCAAGAGAGTTACTAAGAGAGCTACTAAGAGGAGAAGAGCATTACTAAGAGAGCTACTAAGAGAGTTACTAAGAGCGTTACTAAGAGGAGAAGAGCATTACTAAGAGGAGAGGAGTTAAGAGAGCGAGGAGCTTGTTACAATACAATAAATCATCTTCTGTAGTGAATATTCTAATTCTCAGTAGCCAATCTAATACAAGGTACAAATCCTATAGCATTTACATACAGCCTATAAGAGTTCTTACATTACCATAGAGTGTTACATTTTAACTTCTAAAAACTACTCTTTGGACCCCTTCTGCTGAGCTAGTAGGGTCTGCTCTGACCCTTGGACCTGTCTGCAAGCAGAGGGTATTGTTCAATCAAGAGGGGATTACCTTCAGCCGGCTATACCATTGTTTTCCAGTTGTTCAGTAACTAAGACTCTATATCTCAAAGATGGCCTTCATTTCGATGTCGCTCACAGTTTTCATATTCCCAGAATCTTTTGTTAGGCAATCATATTTATAAGGCTTTCCTGTTTCATCTTCCCCAACATCTCCCCCGTTCTGATGAACAACTAAGATATTAGATACAGTCCTACTCGTTATTTTTTGCACACACTGAAGCATACAAGGTACTGCTACTAAAACTATAATTATTACTACTAGAATAATCAAGCCTATTTTACAGAGTTCCCTTAGCCAAGGTGCAAAGCTCCAATCATCAAACAAACTGTCCAGCCAAGACGGGTCATCTGTTCTAATTTGGTTAGCTAGATCCTTTAGGTTTTGTAGCTGTTTGTGAATGGAAACAGAATGATCGGATAAGTTCATACAGCATAATCCTTCAAAATCTTCACAGCCGTGCCCATGTGCTAATAAAAGATAATCAACGGCAGCTCTATTTTGTAAAGTGGCATGTCTGACTGCCTCTTCATCGGTTAACAGATCACTGATCATAGTAGAGGTGGCATTTACCTCCTTGCTGAGCCAACATCCCAACTTGTTTAACTGTTTTAAAGCAATTGAGGAGCTTAACTGAGGTAGAAAAATGCTTGCAACAATTGATTTTCCAGAGTTCCAAGGGTGGAAGTCACTATCACAGTCACTATCGTACTGATGTCCCCAGGAAGATCTGATCTTTCTGCTTTTCTTTTTGATTACCTCTTTGACACTGGGAGCAATAATTGTAAGTTGTCCCAGAGCACAAGGGCCACCATCTATTTTTGAAGGTATACCTTGCCAGGCCCTGTCTCCACAGATGAGCCAAATTCCTCTGGGGAATCGAATAGGAAGTTTGCTAAAACGATCTGCATGAGGTTCGTCATATATAAGAAGCTTAACTTGACTACACCAAGAAGTTACATTGCTATAAGCTGGGTGATATGGGGTAACATTTAAATGGGGACCGTTTTCTCCTTGAAAGTGAAAGAAATAGCAGGTATCCATAGTTAACGAACCTAGGATTTCTAGCTCTTGAAGGTCAGATTTATCAATTTTAGAATTATCAATATAAGTTTGGTGTCTATGGCTGGGAGTTGGAGATACATGATGATCGTCATATGGCCAATACTTATCAAGAGTAATATTATCAAAACCTTCTGGAAGAGGTACTCCAACTAAACAGGTTGAAAAAGGTTTGTCAGGGCTTGTGTCAGATAGACAGATGGTATCGGAGCCTGCGGATTTGGCTAAAGCAACCCAGACATTTGTCTTTGGTTGATTCACAGGTAAAGCTTCACTACAAAAACTAAAACAAAAGAATAAAAGCAACATGCACGCGCGCAAATGAGAAAACTCCATTCTTTTCTTGAGCTGTTTTTGGCAGATCACTTTCTTCTGGTGATTCTGCGCAGTTCAGGTCTGGGTGCTTGCTTCCTGGCTTCCACTTGCAGAGTCACTGGCTGGTGTGGTGGCATCAGCAGGCTTTGATGCGAGGTATGGCTTCACGTTTTTTGCTGGAACCCACTTGATTCCTTCACCTGTGGAAACACATGCAAACCCCTTCCCCCACATTATAAGATTGTATGGTCCTTCTATTTTTCCTGAGTCTAGATTTTTAATCAAAACTGGGGGGCGCTCTTTCAGTTTTGCTTTTTTGTTGTTCAAAAAATGTCTATAAATGGGGGGATCAGGCTCTTCTGCAGAGCTATTCAAAAAATTGTAAACATACAAAGCCTTGTTCAACCTCCTTTGAGGTGTATCCTGGACTTCTCCCCCTCTCTGTTGATCTAAAATGCGTTTTAGGGTTTGATGTGTTCTTTTTAGGGTACTTTTTAGCAGTTGTTTAAGATACGGTGAGCAAATACCACTATCTCTTACAGCCCTTCTTAGTTCTTTAATTTCGTGAGTGGGGATGGGAACCCACGTTTTGGGACTGTCAGGCTGTTGGCTAGCTATCACAGGCTTAGCTAATAGACTTTCATCTTTACAGCTTTGGAGTCTTATTTCATGCCAATCTGTTAATTGAGAATAATCTGAGCACTTTGGAGGATTTTTTGATTCAGAAAGTAGCGCTAACAAACTCTCAGAACTCGTTTTCTCCTTATGGGTTGCAAGATCCCAGCCGCTCGCTGGCGGGACTCTGGGGCTCATTGCAAACAAATCTGGCTGCTTTTCAGGGTTTCCTGGTGTTAGATTTAAAGCATCAGCTCGGGCAGAGCGGCTCTCCGTCTTCCCTGCCACTGGAGCTGCACCACTGCCCTCCGTTCCCCCCCTGTTTGCGGCTTGTGAGGCGAGGCTGAGCTGCGCGGAGGGATGTTGCTGGGCGGCGGTAGCCGAGGGATACAGCTGTGCGGTGCCGGAGGGCCCCGGCGGGGGCGGCGATGGCACTGCCGATCTCCGCGGTGGCGGGCGAGGAGGCGGGGGGGCCGCGAGCAACCGGCTCCGCGGCAGCGGGCGAGGGGGTGCGGGTGGCTCTATTGAAGGCGAGGTGAAAGCCGTGGGGGGCGGTGGCGGAGCTAGTTCCGTGAGCAGTGCTGTGGTTGGAGAAGTGTGAGCGTGCGTGGGTTACGCCATCAGGTCAACGTGGCGGACTGTGATGGCCGCTGTCTGTGTGTCGGGGAGAGCGGGAGGTGGCAGGGCTGTCCCGTCGGCAGGAGACGATCCCGGGGCTGCGGGAGGCGGGAGGGCCGGCGTGGAGGCGGCGGGAGTATGTTGCGGTGGGGCCATGGCGAACGGTGGGCCAGTCGGCGGCTGGACCGCGGCGTGCTGCCGCTGGGAGTTTGCAGGCTGGGCTGGTGTGGCTGCCGGCGCGGCGGTGCCAGGAGACGGGGCTGGAGCAGCGGCAGGCACGGGAGAGGCAGCAGCCATCTGTGTAGGCGCTGCAGCGCCGGCACCAGGTGGCTGGCGGGGCTGGGGCGCTCCGTGTCCCACGGACGCGGACGGGACGTTGACCACCACCGGCGCCGTGTCGGTGGCGGCGAGGGGGACCTGGGGGGCTGGAAGAAGGGTCGCCGCCTGGCTTTGCGGGGGGCCGGCTATGATGGTGGCTACAGCCATAACAGGCGCGGCTAGGGGAGCGGTAGGACCCGTAGGTGGCTGGGGAGCAGCCGCTGGCCCCGCGGGGCTATCGGCGGGGGGCGGGGCCGCGAAGGCGCTGGCGGACGGGGTGGGAGGAGCGAGGGACGGGGCCGCGAAGACGCTGGAGCCGAGGGCGGGGACCGCGGGAGCCGGGGCAGCAGGGAGGAACGGGATGGGGGGGGCGGGGATGGGGGGAGCGGTGGAGGGGGTCGTAGGGTCCGGTGGGACAGGGGTGACGGCTGCCAGGACAGCGGGGGCGGGGGGCGGGGCGGCACGAGTCAGTCGGACCGCGGCTACCGGAGCCGCGAGAGGCGGGACAGCAGGGACTAACGGGACCGTGGGGGTGGAGATGACGGGGGCGGTGGGGGGGGCGGTGGAGTCCGGTGGGGCAGGGGTGACCGGTGCAGGGACCGCGGGGGGGTGGGGCGGGGCGGCACGAGACAGCTGGACCGCGGGTACCGGAGCCGTGAGGTCCGGCGGCGGGGCGGGGGCCGTGCCCGGTTGCAGGCTCGCGGCGGCAAGGGGCGGGCTCGCAGCAGGAGCGGGACCCGGCGAGGTGGCTGCTGCGGGCGGCGCCTTCACAGCAAACAGCTCCACGAGCGCTCTGCAAGCCGGGACCAGCTCCGCGGCAGCCCAATCCCGGCGGGAGATATTATTAAAGAGTTTAACCCGAACTGTGTCCCAGAAGTCTCTTGTAAAGACGGCTGAACGGTCAGCATTTGGGAAATTAATCAGAGTCCATTCTAAGAGGTTTTTTAGCTCCTGTTTAGGTAATTGACTTGGACCGGAGCTTAGTAAGTACTTAAGTTGTTTATAGAGATGTCTGTCATGGGCAGAGTGAGTTTGTCCCATTATTGACCAGTATGATACTCACCTAGATGTCGCAGGGGGCAGGGTCCTTAATCAGAAGTCCGTCGTGGGGGGCTGGCCAGGCTCTCCACACGGCGCTCAGGACGCTGCTGTCGGGTCCCTCCTCAGAGCTCCGGTTTCAGGCGTCGCTTGGCAACGGCTTTCCGTGCTCGGGACCTCGCAGGTGTCTCCACTCAGAGCTCCAGCGCGGGCGGTGCTGAGCAATACCCGCCTGTGCTCGGGCGCGCGGCTGGATCCCTCCTAAGAGCTCCGGTCTGCACTGCTTAGCAGCGTGTCCGTGCTCGAGGGGTACCACGGCAAACTTCCTCAAAGAGCTCCAGGTAACCGCTGCGCAGCAGTGGCCGTCTGTGCTCGAGGACTGCCAGGCAATTTCCTCCCTCCGAGAGCTCCAGGTAATTGCTACGAAGTAACGGCTCCCCGTGCTCGAGGGCTGCCTCAGCAGAGTTATAGAGCTCCGGCTTTTACGCTGCGCAGCAACGGTATGCCGTGCTCACGACACGTTCCAGGTGGCTATAACTGGTCTTTTAGTTACCGTCCATGGCGAAGTCTCTCACAGGTGGAAGAAGCTGAATCAGGCCTTCACTCACGTTTGGGCGCCAGTTTGTCGAAATTGATGGCGATGATGGTGATGAGGGTGTGGGTTCGGTCGGGCCCGGCTGGAGATGGACGGCGACGAGAGATCTCTATAAGCAGGTCTTTGGAGCATGCAGTTTATTGCAGAGGGCGTGGGTACAGGGGCACTGCTTAGAGCTGCCAGCTGCAGCTCCAAGCAGGCCCAAGGTGTAAGAGAGGGAGAGAGAGTGAGCGAGAGAGCTAGAGCAAGAGGCTGAGAGCTAAGAGTGTAAAGAGCAAGAGAGACAAACTAAGAGGAGAGCTGAATTAAGAGGAAGAAGAAGAGCAAGAGAGTTACTAAGAGAGCTACTAAGAGGAGAAGAGCATTACTAAGAGAGCTACTAAGAGAGTTACTAAGAGCGTTACTAAGAGGAGAAGAGCATTACTAAGAGGAGAGGAGTTAAGAGAGCGAGGAGCTTGTTACAATACAATAAATCATCTTCTGTAGTGAATATTCTAATTCTCAGTAGCCAATCTAATACAAGGTACAAATCCTATAGCATTTACATACAGCCTATAAGAGTTCTTACATTACCATAGAGTGTTACATTTTAACTTCTAAAAACTACTCTTTGGACCCCTTCTGCTGAGCTAGTAGGGTCTGCTCTGACCCTTGGACCTGTCTGCAAGCAGAGGGTATTGTTCAATCAAGAGGGGATTACCTTCAGCCGGCTATACCATTGTTTTCCAGTTGTTCAGTAACTAAGACTCTATATCTCAAAGATGGCCTTCATTTCGATGTCGCTCACAGTTTTCATATTCCCAGAATCTTTTGTTAGGCAATCATATTTATAAGGCTTTCCTGTTTCATCTTCCCCAACAACAAAGGCTCTCCTGGGAGCCACGGGTCACAAAGCACCGTGGGCTCTGTGCAGCCCCGCTGTGTCACAATGGCCGCTGGCTTCCACGAGCCCCCGCAGTGTCCCAGTGGGCCCCGTGGCTTTAGGAGTGGGTGGCTGGGAGTTGGTGCCAGCGGCTGGGGGAGCAGCAGCAGGGACTGTGTGTGGACAGTGCCATGGCCACTTGTGTGGCCACTGGTGTCTCTGTGCCAGGCACAGCCGTGGTGTGTAACACCGGCTCTGGGTCCTTTGGCTGTGCAGGTGGCAGTCACGGCCTGGAGCAGGGCTGCTCCCGGGGGACAGCCTGGGGCAGGAGGCTGCTGGAGATTCATTCCCCACACTCCTTGTCATGAGGTGCTCAGAGTGATTGGAAAGGCTGTTGGCAGCAGGCAGTTCTCTGGGTTCAAGCTGTGGAGCTGTCAGCGGGAATGCAAAGGCCAAGCTGGTGAGCCTTTTGTCCTGGTGCCTTTAGTGTGTGAGCAGTCCCTGGTGCCGTTGTCTTTGGATCCTGAGTGTGGGAGAGGCAAGGCTTAGGATGGTGCGTAGAGCTGAGAAGGAAAGTGCCGAGAGCAGCGTGTGTGCTGCTGCTTTGAGGGGTGCAGTTGAAGTTGTAGGCAGCAAGAGCTTTCTCAGCTGGCCCTTTTGTGAGCTCTGCTTTTGCCAGATGACTTCCATCTTACCCTCTTACCATCTTAGCCTCTCATTTTTGCATATCCCAAACCCCCTTCCAAACATCCAGCAGCTGCTTGTAAAGAAGAAGTCCTAGAACAAAAAGCCAGTGCTGCCTTTCATAGCCCCTTTGCTGTCTATGAAGTAGAGGAAAGAAGCTAGTGAGACGCACTTTCTTTCTCAACTCCATAGAGCGCATCCTTCTCTCAAGGTGGCAGAGTCCTTGGCGGAAGTGAAGCATCTGCAGCTGCAGTTCAGACTGAGAGATGTGCCAGGACAGGAAACATTTGCTGACCTTCCCTGTTCCCTGTGCAACATGATTCTCGCATCCCAGTCACTTTCACACACCTTCGGTATCCCTGAGTCCAAGCAGCTAAAGCTCACAGAGACAGAAGTGTCAGGAAGGAAAACGTTCCAAAAGCACCCCCTTCTCTTATCAGCATATAAATTGTGCACAACAGGCTGCGGCACCGAACCTTCCTTCTCAGATAGACATGCCATCACACTTTTCACTCTTGCAGCTCGGTTGAAAAGCTCCAGCAGCTGCTCCCGCAATAGCAAAAGGTTCTAGAAGTGAAAGCCAGTTTGGGGCTGCACCTTCTCCTTGCCGCATGTAAGCCACACCAAACTCCCTGATGCACTCTGTCCTCCCCTTCTCAAAGGAGTAGACGGTGGCATCAGGACACACCTGTGTCCCAGCAGCTGGGTGCCCAGCCGGGAGCAGGAGCAGGGCTGGGGCTGCTCCCAAAGTTGCCCCGCCCCAATGCCAGAGCCGGACATATGCTGAGGGGGGGCTGGATCAGGCTTTATTGTCCAGCTGCATGCCAGGAGTGAGCACAAAATCTACCTGCATTCTCTGCAGCATGCCATCCTGGAGCAGAGCCATTGCCAAAGGAAGCCGTGAGCCCGTGCCAAGCCAGTGCCGGAGTGGGATCCTAGCAGCACCTGTGGAAGCCGGGAGAGAGGAGCCCACCTGGAGCAGGTTCGTGCAGGATTAATCATCCCGTGGCTTCCCACCAGGGTCCTGTTGCTTCCAAAAGGCCCCACAGTGTCACTGTGGCCCCTCGGTTCCACCAGGTTCCATAGCGTCACTGTGGTGCCCAGGGTTCCGTCAGCTTCGCCAGCATCCCCACGGTCTGCAGAGCTCCCCGAGCTTCTGTGGTGTCACAGTGGAGGCAGGGTTGCATCAGGTTCCATAGCATCAGCACGGTCTCCAGGGCTCCCAGAGGTTCTGTGGTGTCACAGTGGAGGCAGGGTTGCATCAGGTTCCATAGCATCACCACAGTCTCCAGGGCTCCCTGAGCTTCTGTGGTGTCACAGTGGAGGCAGGGTTGCATCAGGTTCCATAGCATCAGCACGGTCTCCAGGGCTCCCAGAGGTTCTGTGGTGTCACAGAGGAGGCAGGGTTGCATCAGGTTCCATAGCATCACCACGGTCTCCAGGGCTCCAAGAGCTTCTGTGGTGTCACAGAGGAGGCAGGGTTGCATCAGGTTCAATAGCATCAGCACGGTCTCCAGGGCTCCCCTGAGCTTCTGTGGTGGTGTCACAGAGGAGCCAGGCTTCCTTGTAGTCCCCCAGCATCACAAATGTCGAAATTGATGGCGATGATGGTGATGAGGGTGTGGGTTCGGTCGGGCCCGGCTGGAGATGGACGGCGACGAGAGATCTCTATAAGCAGGTCTTTGGAGCATGCAGTTTATTGCAGAGGGCGTGGGTACAGGGGCACTGCTTAGAGCTGCCAGCTGCAGCTCCAAGCAGGCCCAAGGTGTAAGAGAGGGAGAGAGAGTGAGCGAGAGAGCTAGAGCAAGAGGCTGAGAGCTAAGAGTGTAAAGAGCAAGAGAGACAAACTAAGAGGAGAGCTGAATTAAGAGGAAGAAGAAGAGCAAGAGAGTTACTAAGAGAGCTACTAAGAGGAGAAGAGCATTACTAAGAGAGCTACTAAGAGAGTTACTAAGAGCGTTACTAAGAGGAGAAGAGCATTACTAAGAGGAGAGGAGTTAAGAGAGCGAGGAGCTTGTTACAATACAATAAATCATCTTCTGTAGTGAATATTCTAATTCTCAGTAGCCAATCTAATACAAGGTACAAATCCTATAGCATTTACATACAGCCTATAAGAGTTCTTACATTACCATAGAGTGTTACATTTTAACTTCTAAAAACTACTCTTTGGACCCCTTCTGCTGAGCTAGTAGGGTCTGCTCTGACCCTTGGACCTGTCTGCAAGCAGAGGGTATTGTTCAATCAAGAGGGGATTACCTTCAGCCGGCTATACCATTGTTTTCCAGTTGTTCAGTAACTAAGACTCTATATCTCAAAGATGGCCTTCATTTCGATGTCGCTCACAGTTTTCATATTCCCAGAATCTTTTGTTAGGCAATCATATTTATAAGGCTTTCCTGTTTCATCTTCCCCAACATCTCCCCCGTTCTGATGAACAACTAAGATATTAGATACAGTCCTACTCGTTATTTTTTGCACACACTGAAGCATACAAGGTACTGCTACTAAAACTATAATTATTACTACTAGAATAATCAAGCCTATTTTACAGAGTTCCCTTAGCCAAGGTGCAAAGCTCCAATCATCAAACAAACTGTCCAGCCAAGACGGGTCATCTGTTCTAATTTGGTTAGCTAGATCCTTTAGGTTTTGTAGCTGTTTGTGAATGGAAACAGAATGATCGGATAAGTTCATACAGCATAATCCTTCAAAATCTTCACAGCCGTGCCCATGTGCTAATAAAAGATAATCAACGGCAGCTCTATTTTGTAAAGTGGCATGTCTGACTGCCTCTTCATCGGTTAACAGATCACTGATCATAGTAGAGGTGGCATTTACCTCCTTGCTGAGCCAACATCCCAACTTGTTTAACTGTTTTAAAGCAATTGAGGAGCTTAACTGAGGTAGAAAAATGCTTGCAACAATTGATTTTCCAGAGTTCCAAGGGTGGAAGTCACTATCACAGTCACTATCGTACTGATGTCCCCAGGAAGATCTGATCTTTCTGCTTTTCTTTTTGATTACCTCTTTGACACTGGGAGCAATAATTGTAAGTTGTCCCAGAGCACAAGGGCCACCATCTATTTTTGAAGGTATACCTTGCCAGGCCCTGTCTCCACAGATGAGCCAAATTCCTCTGGGGAATCGAATAGGAAGTTTGCTAAAACGATCTGCATGAGGTTCGTCATATATAAGAAGCTTAACTTGACTACACCAAGAAGTTACATTGCTATAAGCTGGGTGATATGGGGTAACATTTAAATGGGGACCGTTTTCTCCTTGAAAGTGAAAGAAATAGCAGGTATCCATAGTTAACGAACCTAGGATTTCTAGCTCTTGAAGGTCAGATTTATCAATTTTAGAATTATCAATATAAGTTTGGTGTCTATGGCTGGGAGTTGGAGATACATGATGATCGTCATATGGCCAATACTTATCAAGAGTAATATTATCAAAACCTTCTGGAAGAGGTACTCCAACTAAACAGGTTGAAAAAGGTTTGTCAGGGCTTGTGTCAGATAGACAGATGGTATCGGAGCCTGCGGATTTGGCTAAAGCAACCCAGACATTTGTCTTTGGTTGATTCACAGGTAAAGCTTCACTACAAAAACTAAAACAAAAGAATAAAAGCAACATGCACGCGCGCAAATGAGAAAACTCCATTCTTTTCTTGAGCTGTTTTTGGCAGATCACTTTCTTCTGGTGATTCTGCGCAGTTCAGGTCTGGGTGCTTGCTTCCTGGCTTCCACTTGCAGAGTCACTGGCTGGTGTGGTGGCATCAGCAGGCTTTGATGCGAGGTATGGCTTCACGTTTTTTGCTGGAACCCACTTGATTCCTTCACCTGTGGAAACACATGCAAACCCCTTCCCCCACATTATAAGATTGTATGGTCCTTCTATTTTTCCTGAGTCTAGATTTTTAATCAAAACTGGGGGGCGCTCTTTCAGTTTTGCTTTTTTGTTGTTCAAAAAATGTCTATAAATGGGGGGATCAGGCTCTTCTGCAGAGCTATTCAAAAAATTGTAAACATACAAAGCCTTGT
The DNA here is from genome assembly GCF_041296385.1 of Aphelocoma coerulescens. Lineage (NCBI taxonomy): Eukaryota > Metazoa > Chordata > Aves > Passeriformes > Corvidae > Aphelocoma > Aphelocoma coerulescens. The sequence goes on along the minus strand of NW_027183648.1, from coordinate 103,856 downwards.
TCAACCTCCTTTGAGGTGTATCCTGGACTTCTCCCCCTCTCTGTTGATCTAAAATGCGTTTTAGGGTTTGATGTGTTCTTTTTAGGGTACTTTTTAGCAGTTGTTTAAGATACGGTGAGCAAATACCACTATCTCTTACAGCCCTTCTTAGTTCTTTAATTTCGTGAGTGGGGATGGGAACCCACGTTTTGGGACTGTCAGGCTGTTGGCTAGCTATCACAGGCTTAGCTAATAGACTTTCATCTTTACAGCTTTGGAGTCTTATTTCATGCCAATCTGTTAATTGAGAATAATCTGAGCACTTTGGAGGATTTTTTGATTCAGAAAGTAGCGCTAACAAACTCTCAGAACTCGTTTTCTCCTTATGGGTTGCAAGATCCCAGCCGCTCGCTGGCGGGACTCTGGGGCTCATTGCAAACAAATCTGGCTGCTTTTCAGGGTTTCCTGGTGTTAGATTTAAAGCATCAGCTCGGGCAGAGCGGCTCTCCGTCTTCCCTGCCACTGGAGCTGCACCACTGCCCTCCGTTCCCCCCCTGTTTGCGGCTTGTGAGGCGAGGCTGAGCTGCGCGGAGGGATGTTGCTGGGCGGCGGTAGCCGAGGGATACAGCTGTGCGGTGCCGGAGGGCCCCGGCGGGGGCGGCGATGGCACTGCCGATCTCCGCGGTGGCGGGCGAGGAGGCGGGGGGGCCGCGAGCAACCGGCTCCGCGGCAGCGGGCGAGGGGGTGCGGGTGGCTCTATTGAAGGCGAGGTGAAAGCCGTGGGGGGCGGTGGCGGAGCTAGTTCCGTGAGCAGTGCTGTGGTTGGAGAAGTGTGAGCGTGCGTGGGTTACGCCATCAGGTCAACGTGGCGGACTGTGATGGCCGCTGTCTGTGTGTCGGGGAGAGCGGGAGGTGGCAGGGCTGTCCCGTCGGCAGGAGACGATCCCGGGGCTGCGGGAGGCGGGAGGGCCGGCGTGGAGGCGGCGGGAGTATGTTGCGGTGGGGCCATGGCGAACGGTGGGCCAGTCGGCGGCTGGACCGCGGCGTGCTGCCGCTGGGAGTTTGCAGGCTGGGCTGGTGTGGCTGCCGGCGCGGCGGTGCCAGGAGACGGGGCTGGAGCAGCGGCAGGCACGGGAGAGGCAGCAGCCATCTGTGTAGGCGCTGCAGCGCCGGCACCAGGTGGCTGGCGGGGCTGGGGCGCTCCGTGTCCCACGGACGCGGACGGGACGTTGACCACCACCGGCGCCGTGTCGGTGGCGGCGAGGGGGACCTGGGGGGCTGGAAGAAGGGTCGCCGCCTGGCTTTGCGGGGGGCCGGCTATGATGGTGGCTACAGCCATAACAGGCGCGGCTAGGGGAGCGGTAGGACCCGTAGGTGGCTGGGGAGCAGCCGCTGGCCCCGCGGGGCTATCGGCGGGGGGCGGGGCCGCGAAGGCGCTGGCGGACGGGGTGGGAGGAGCGAGGGACGGGGCCGCGAAGACGCTGGAGCCGAGGGCGGGGACCGCGGGAGCCGGGGCAGCAGGGAGGAACGGGATGGGGGGGGCGGGGATGGGGGGAGCGGTGGAGGGGGTCGTAGGGTCCGGTGGGACAGGGGTGACGGCTGCCAGGACAGCGGGGGCGGGGGGCGGGGCGGCACGAGTCAGTCGGACCGCGGCTACCGGAGCCGCGAGAGGCGGGACAGCAGGGACTAACGGGACCGTGGGGGTGGAGATGACGGGGGCGGTGGGGGGGGCGGTGGAGTCCGGTGGGGCAGGGGTGACCGGTGCAGGGACCGCGGGGGGGTGGGGCGGGGCGGCACGAGACAGCTGGACCGCGGGTACCGGAGCCGTGAGGTCCGGCGGCGGGGCGGGGGCCGTGCCCGGTTGCAGGCTCGCGGCGGCAAGGGGCGGGCTCGCAGCAGGAGCGGGACCCGGCGAGGTGGCTGCTGCGGGCGGCGCCTTCACAGCAAACAGCTCCACGAGCGCTCTGCAAGCCGGGACCAGCTCCGCGGCAGCCCAATCCCGGCGGGAGATATTATTAAAGAGTTTAACCCGAACTGTGTCCCAGAAGTCTCTTGTAAAGACGGCTGAACGGTCAGCATTTGGGAAATTAATCAGAGTCCATTCTAAGAGGTTTTTTAGCTCCTGTTTAGGTAATTGACTTGGACCGGAGCTTAGTAAGTACTTAAGTTGTTTATAGAGATGTCTGTCATGGGCAGAGTGAGTTTGTCCCATTATTGACCAGTATGATACTCACCTAGATGTCGCAGGGGGCAGGGTCCTTAATCAGAAGTCCGTCGTGGGGGGCTGGCCAGGCTCTCCACACGGCGCTCAGGACGCTGCTGTCGGGTCCCTCCTCAGAGCTCCGGTTTCAGGCGTCGCTTGGCAACGGCTTTCCGTGCTCGGGACCTCGCAGGTGTCTCCACTCAGAGCTCCAGCGCGGGCGGTGCTGAGCAATACCCGCCTGTGCTCGGGCGCGCGGCTGGATCCCTCCTAAGAGCTCCGGTCTGCACTGCTTAGCAGCGTGTCCGTGCTCGAGGGGTACCACGGCAAACTTCCTCAAAGAGCTCCAGGTAACCGCTGCGCAGCAGTGGCCGTCTGTGCTCGAGGACTGCCAGGCAATTTCCTCCCTCCGAGAGCTCCAGGTAATTGCTACGAAGTAACGGCTCCCCGTGCTCGAGGGCTGCCTCAGCAGAGTTATAGAGCTCCGGCTTTTACGCTGCGCAGCAACGGTATGCCGTGCTCACGACACGTTCCAGGTGGCTATAACTGGTCTTTTAGTTACCGTCCATGGTGAAGTCTCTCACAGGTGGAAGAAGCTGAATCAGGCCTTCACTCACGTTTGGGCGCCAGTTTGTCGAAATTGATGGCGATGATGGTGATGAGGGTGTGGGTTCGGTCGGGCCCGGCTGGAGATGGACGGCGACGAGAGATCTCTATAAGCAGGTCTTTGGAGCATGCAGTTTATTGCAGAGGGCGTGGGTACAGGGGCACTGCTTAGAGCTGCCAGCTGCAGCTCCAAGCAGGCCCAAGGTGTAAGAGAGGGAGAGAGAGTGAGCGAGAGAGCTAGAGCAAGAGGCTGAGAGCTAAGAGTGTAAAGAGCAAGAGAGACAAACTAAGAGGAGAGCTGAATTAAGAGGAAGAAGAAGAGCAAGAGAGTTACTAAGAGAGCTACTAAGAGGAGAAGAGCATTACTAAGAGAGCTACTAAGAGAGTTACTAAGAGCGTTACTAAGAGGAGAAGAGCATTACTAAGAGGAGAGGAGTTAAGAGAGCGAGGAGCTTGTTACAATACAATAAATCATCTTCTGTAGTGAATATTCTAATTCTCAGTAGCCAATCTAATACAAGGTACAAATCCTATAGCATTTACATACAGCCTATAAGAGTTCTTACATTACCATAGAGTGTTACATTTTAACTTCTAAAAACTACTCTTTGGACCCCTTCTGCTGAGCTAGTAGGGTCTGCTCTGACCCTTGGACCTGTCTGCAAGCAGAGGGTATTGTTCAATCAAGAGGGGATTACCTTCAGCCGGCTATACCATTGTTTTCCAGTTGTTCAGTAACTAAGACTCTATATCTCAAAGATGGCCTTCATTTCGATGTCGCTCACAGTTTTCATATTCCCAGAATCTTTTGTTAGGCAATCATATTTATAAGGCTTTCCTGTTTCATCTTCCCCAACAACAAAGGCTCTCCTGGGAGCCACGGGTCACAAAGCACCGTGGGCTCTGTGCAGCCCCGCTGTGTCACAATGGCCGCTGGCTTCCACGAGCCCCCGCAGTGTCCCAGTGGGCCCCGTGGCTTTAGGAGTGGGTGGCTGGGAGTTGGTGCCAGCGGCTGGGGGAGCAGCAGCAGGGACTGTGTGTGGACAGTGCCATGGCCACTTGTGTGGCCACTGGTGTCTCTGTGCCAGGCACAGCCGTGGTGTGTAACACCGGCTCTGGGTCCTTTGGCTGTGCAGGTGGCAGTCACGGCCTGGAGCAGGGCTGCTCCCGGGGGACAGCCTGGGGCAGGAGGCTGCTGGAGATTCATTCCCCACACTCCTTGTCATGAGGTGCTCAGAGTGATTGGAAAGGCTGTTGGCAGCAGGCAGTTCTCTGGGTTCAAGCTGTGGAGCTGTCAGCGGGAATGCAAAGGCCAAGCTGGTGAGCCTTTTGTCCTGGTGCCTTTAGTGTGTGAGCAGTCCCTGGTGCCGTTGTCTTTGGATCCTGAGTGTGGGAGAGGCAAGGCTTAGGATGGTGCGTAGAGCTGAGAAGGAAAGTGCCGAGAGCAGCGTGTGTGCTGCTGCTTTGAGGGGTGCAGTTGAAGTTGTAGGCAGCAAGAGCTTTCTCAGCTGGCCCTTTTGTGAGCTCTGCTTTTGCCAGATGACTTCCATCTTACCCTCTTACCATCTTAGCCTCTCATTTTTGCATATCCCAAACCCCCTTCCAAACATCCAGCAGCTGCTTGTAAAGAAGAAGTCCTAGAACAAAAAGCCAGTGCTGCCTTTCATAGCCCCTTTGCTGTCTATGAAGTAGAGGAAAGAAGCTAGTGAGACGCACTTTCTTTCTCAACTCCATAGAGCGCATCCTTCTCTCAAGGTGGCAGAGTCCTTGGCGGAAGTGAAGCATCTGCAGCTGCAGTTCAGACTGAGAGATGTGCCAGGACAGGAAACATTTGCTGACCTTCCCTGTTCCCTGTGCAACATGATTCTCGCATCCCAGTCACTTTCACACACCTTCGGTATCCCTGAGTCCAAGCAGCTAAAGCTCACAGAGACAGAAGTGTCAGGAAGGAAAACGTTCCAAAAGCACCCCCTTCTCTTATCAGCATATAAATTGTGCACAACAGGCTGCGGCACCGAACCTTCCTTCTCAGATAGACATGCCATCACACTTTTCACTCTTGCAGCTCGGTTGAAAAGCTCCAGCAGCTGCTCCCGCAATAGCAAAAGGTTCTAGAAGTGAAAGCCAGTTTGGGGCTGCACCTTCTCCTTGCCGCATGTAAGCCACACCAAACTCCCTGATGCACTCTGTCCTCCCCTTCTCAAAGGAGTAGACGGTGGCATCAGGACACACCTGTGTCCCAGCAGCTGGGTGCCCAGCCGGGAGCAGGAGCAGGGCTGGGGCTGCTCCCAAAGTTGCCCCGCCCCAATGCCAGAGCCGGACATATGCTGAGGGGGGGCTGGATCAGGCTTTATTGTCCAGCTGCATGCCAGGAGTGAGCACAAAATCTACCTGCATTCTCTGCAGCATGCCATCCTGGAGCAGAGCCATTGCCAAAGGAAGCCGTGAGCCCGTGCCAAGCCAGTGCCGGAGTGGGATCCTAGCAGCACCTGTGGAAGCCGGGAGAGAGGAGCCCACCTGGAGCAGGTTCGTGCAGGATTAATCATCCCGTGGCTTCCCACCAGGGTCCTGTTGCTTCCAAAAGGCCCCACAGTGTCACTGTGGCCCCTCGGTTCCACCAGGTTCCATAGCGTCACTGTGGTGCCCAGGGTTCCGTCAGCTTCGCCAGCATCCCCACGGTCTGCAGAGCTCCCCGAGCTTCTGTGGTGTCACAGTGGAGGCAGGGTTGCATCAGGTTCCATAGCATCAGCACGGTCTCCAGGGCTCCCAGAGGTTCTGTGGTGTCACAGTGGAGGCAGGGTTGCATCAGGTTCCATAGCATCACCACAGTCTCCAGGGCTCCCTGAGCTTCTGTGGTGTCACAGTGGAGGCAGGGTTGCATCAGGTTCCATAGCATCAGCACGGTCTCCAGGGCTCCCAGAGGTTCTGTGGTGTCACAGAGGAGGCAGGGTTGCATCAGGTTCCATAGCATCACCACGGTCTCCAGGGCTCCAAGAGCTTCTGTGGTGTCACAGAGGAGGCAGGGTTGCATCAGGTTCAATAGCATCAGCACGGTCTCCAGGGCTCCCCTGAGCTTCTGTGGTGGTGTCACAGAGGAGCCAGGCTTCCTTGTAGTCCCCCAGCATCACAAATGTCGAAATTGATGGCGATGATGGTGATGAGGGTGTGGGTTCGGTCGGGCCCGGCTGGAGATGGACGGCGACGAGAGATCTCTATAAGCAGGTCTTTGGAGCATGCAGTTTATTGCAGAGGGCGTGGGTACAGGGGCACTGCTTAGAGCTGCCAGCTGCAGCTCCAAGCAGGCCCAAGGTGTAAGAGAGGGAGAGAGAGTGAGCGAGAGAGCTAGAGCAAGAGGCTGAGAGCTAAGAGTGTAAAGAGCAAGAGAGACAAACTAAGAGGAGAGCTGAATTAAGAGGAAGAAGAAGAGCAAGAGAGTTACTAAGAGAGCTACTAAGAGGAGAAGAGCATTACTAAGAGAGCTACTAAGAGAGTTACTAAGAGCGTTACTAAGAGGAGAAGAGCATTACTAAGAGGAGAGGAGTTAAGAGAGCGAGGAGCTTGTTACAATACAATAAATCATCTTCTGTAGTGAATATTCTAATTCTCAGTAGCCAATCTAATACAAGGTACAAATCCTATAGCATTTACATACAGCCTATAAGAGTTCTTACATTACCATAGAGTGTTACATTTTAACTTCTAAAAACTACTCTTTGGACCCCTTCTGCTGAGCTAGTAGGGTCTGCTCTGACCCTTGGACCTGTCTGCAAGCAGAGGGTATTGTTCAATCAAGAGGGGATTACCTTCAGCCGGCTATACCATTGTTTTCCAGTTGTTCAGTAACTAAGACTCTATATCTCAAAGATGGCCTTCATTTCGATGTCGCTCACAGTTTTCATATTCCCAGAATCTTTTGTTAGGCAATCATATTTATAAGGCTTTCCTGTTTCATCTTCCCCAACATCTCCCCCGTTCTGATGAACAACTAAGATATTAGATACAGTCCTACTCGTTATTTTTTGCACACACTGAAGCATACAAGGTACTGCTACTAAAACTATAATTATTACTACTAGAATAATCAAGCCTATTTTACAGAGTTCCCTTAGCCAAGGTGCAAAGCTCCAATCATCAAACAAACTGTCCAGCCAAGACGGGTCATCTGTTCTAATTTGGTTAGCTAGATCCTTTAGGTTTTGTAGCTGTTTGTGAATGGAAACAGAATGATCGGATAAGTTCATACAGCATAATCCTTCAAAATCTTCACAGCCGTGCCCATGTGCTAATAAAAGATAATCAACGGCAGCTCTATTTTGTAAAGTGGCATGTCTGACTGCCTCTTCATCGGTTAACAGATCACTGATCATAGTAGAGGTGGCATTTACCTCCTTGCTGAGCCAACATCCCAACTTGTTTAACTGTTTTAAAGCAATTGAGGAGCTTAACTGAGGTAGAAAAATGCTTGCAACAATTGATTTTCCAGAGTTCCAAGGGTGGAAGTCACTATCACAGTCACTATCGTACTGATGTCCCCAGGAAGATCTGATCTTTCTGCTTTTCTTTTTGATTACCTCTTTGACACTGGGAGCAATAATTGTAAGTTGTCCCAGAGCACAAGGGCCACCATCTATTTTTGAAGGTATACCTTGCCAGGCCCTGTCTCCACAGATGAGCCAAATTCCTCTGGGGAATCGAATAGGAAGTTTGCTAAAACGATCTGCATGAGGTTCGTCATATATAAGAAGCTTAACTTGACTACACCAAGAAGTTACATTGCTATAAGCTGGGTGATATGGGGTAACATTTAAATGGGGACCGTTTTCTCCTTGAAAGTGAAAGAAATAGCAGGTATCCATAGTTAACGAACCTAGGATTTCTAGCTCTTGAAGGTCAGATTTATCAATTTTAGAATTATCAATATAAGTTTGGTGTCTATGGCTGGGAGTTGGAGATACATGATGATCGTCATATGGCCAATACTTATCAAGAGTAATATTATCAAAACCTTCTGGAAGAGGTACTCCAACTAAACAGGTTGAAAAAGGTTTGTCAGGGCTTGTGTCAGATAGACAGATGGTATCGGAGCCTGCGGATTTGGCTAAAGCAACCCAGACATTTGTCTTTGGTTGATTCACAGGTAAAGCTTCACTACAAAAACTAAAACAAAAGAATAAAAGCAACATGCACGCGCGCAAATGAGAAAACTCCATTCTTTTCTTGAGCTGTTTTTGGCAGATCACTTTCTTCTGGTGATTCTGCGCAGTTCAGGTCTGGGTGCTTGCTTCCTGGCTTCCACTTGCAGAGTCACTGGCTGGTGTGGTGGCATCAGCAGGCTTTGATGCGAGGTATGGCTTCACGTTTTTTGCTGGAACCCACTTGATTCCTTCACCTGTGGAAACACATGCAAACCCCTTCCCCCACATTATAAGATTGTATGGTCCTTCTATTTTTCCTGAGTCTAGATTTTTAATCAAAACTGGGGGGCGCTCTTTCAGTTTTGCTTTTTTGTTGTTCAAAAAATGTCTATAAATGGGGGGATCAGGCTCTTCTGCAGAGCTATTCAAAAAATTGTAAACATACAAAGCCTTGTTCAACCTCCTTTGAGGTGTATCCTGGACTTCTCCCCCTCTCTGTTGATCTAAAATGCGTTTTAGGGTTTGATGTGTTCTTTTTAGGGTACTTTTTAGCAGTTGTTTAAGATACGGTGAGCAAATACCACTATCTCTTACAGCCCTTCTTAGTTCTTTAATTTCGTGAGTGGGGATGGGAACCCACGTTTTGGGACTGTCAGGCTGTTGGCTAGCTATCACAGGCTTAGCTAATAGACTTTCATCTTTACAGCTTTGGAGTCTTATTTCATGCCAATCTGTTAATTGAGAATAATCTGAGCACTTTGGAGGATTTTTTGATTCAGAAAGTAGCGCTAACAAACTCTCAGAACTCGTTTTCTCCTTATGGGTTGCAAGATCCCAGCCGCTCGCTGGCGGGACTCTGGGGCTCATTGCAAACAAATCTGGCTGCTTTTCAGGGTTTCCTGGTGTTAGATTTAAAGCATCAGCTCGGGCAGAGCGGCTCTCCGTCTTCCCTGCCACTGGAGCTGCACCACTGCCCTCCGTTCCCCCCCTGTTTGCGGCTTGTGAGGCGAGGCTGAGCTGCGCGGAGGGATGTTGCTGGGCGGCGGTAGCCGAGGGATACAGCTGTGCGGTGCCGGAGGGCCCCGGCGGGGGCGGCGATGGCACTGCCGATCTCCGCGGTGGCGGGCGAGGAGGCGGGGGGGCCGCGAGCAACCGGCTCCGCGGCAGCGGGCGAGGGGGTGCGGGTGGCTCTATTGAAGGCGAGGTGAAAGCCGTGGGGGGCGGTGGCGGAGCTAGTTCCGTGAGCAGTGCTGTGGTTGGAGAAGTGTGAGCGTGCGTGGGTTACGCCATCAGGTCAACGTGGCGGACTGTGATGGCCGCTGTCTGTGTGTCGGGGAGAGCGGGAGGTGGCAGGGCTGTCCCGTCGGCAGGAGACGATCCCGGGGCTGCGGGAGGCGGGAGGGCCGGCGTGGAGGCAGCGGGAGTATGTTGCGGTGGGGCCATGGCGAACGGTGGGCCAGTCGGCGGCTGGACCGCGGCGTGCTGCCGCTGGGAGTTTGCAGGCTGGGCTGGTGTGGCTGCCGGCGCGGCGGTGCCAGGAGACGGGGCTGGAGCAGCGGCAGGCACGGGAGAGGCAGCAGCCATCTGTGTAGGCGCTGCAGCGCCGGCACCAGGTGGCTGGCGGGGCTGGGGCGCTCCGTGTCCCACGGACGCGGACGGGACGTTGACCACCACCGGCGCCGTGTCGGTGGCGGCGAGGGGGACCTGGGGGGCTGGAAGAAGGGTCGCCGCCTGGCTTTGCGGGGGGCCGGCTATGATGGTGGCTACAGCCATAACAGGCGCGGCTAGGGGAGCGGTAGGACCCGTAGGTGGCTGGGGAGCAGCCGCTGGCCCCGCGGGGCTATCGGCGGGGGGCGGGGCCGCGAAGGCGCTGGCGGACGGGGTGGGAGGAGCGAGGGACGGGGCCGCGAAGACGCTGGAGCCGAGGGCGGGGACCGCGGGAGCCGGGGCAGCAGGGAGGAACGGGATGGGGGGGGCGGGGATGGGGGGAGCGGTGGAGGGGGTCGTAGGGTCCGGTGGGACAGGGGTGACGGCTGCCAGGACAGCGGGGGCGGGGGGCGGGGCGGCACGAGTCAGTCGGACCGCGGCTACCGGAGCCGCGAGAGGCGGGACAGCAGGGACTAACGGGACCGTGGGGGTGGAGATGACGGGGGCGGTGGGGGGGGCGGTGGAGTCCGGTGGGGCAGGGGTGACCGGTGCAGGGACCGCGGGGGGGTGGGGCGGGGCGGCACGAGACAGCTGGACCGCGGGTACCGGAGCCGTGAGGTCCGGCGGCGGGGCGGGGGCCGTGCCCGGTTGCAGGCTCGCGGCGGCAAGGGGCGGGCTCGCAGCAGGAGCGGGACCCGGCGAGGTGGCTGCTGCGGGCGGCGCCTTCACAGCAAACAGCTCCACGAGCGCTCTGCAAGCCGGGACCAGCTCCGCGGCAGCCCAATCCCGGCGGGAGATATTATTAAAGAGTTTAACCCGAACTGTGTCCCAGAAGTCTCTTGTAAAGACGGCTGAACGGTCAGCATTTGGGAAATTAATCAGAGTCCATTCTAAGAGGTTTTTTAGCTCCTGTTTAGGTAATTGACTTGGACCGGAGCTTAGTAAGTACTTAAGTTGTTTATAGAGATGTCTGTCATGGGCAGAGTGAGTTTGTCCCATTATTGACCAGTATGATACTCACCTAGATGTCGCAGGGGGCAGGGTCCTTAATCAGAAGTCCGTCGTGGGGGGCTGGCCAGGCTCTCCACACGGCGCTCAGGACGCTGCTGTCGGGTCCCTCCTCAGAGCTCCGGTTTCAGGCGTCGCTTGGCAACGGCTTTCCGTGCTCGGGACCTCGCAGGTGTCTCCACTCAGAGCTCCAGCGCGGGCGGTGCTGAGCAATACCCGCCTGTGCTCGGGCGCGCGGCTGGATCCCTCCTAAGAGCTCCGGTCTGCACTGCTTAGCAGCGTGTCCGTGCTCGAGGGGTACCACGGCAAACTTCCTCAAAGAGCTCCAGGTAACCGCTGCGCAGCAGTGGCCGTCTGTGCTCGAGGACTGCCAGGCAATTTCCTCCCTCCGAGAGCTCCAGGTAATTGCTACGAAGTAACGGCTCCCCGTGCTCGAGGGCTGCCTCAGCAGAGTTATAGAGCTCCGGCTTTTACGCTGCGCAGCAACGGTATGCCGTGCTCACGACACGTTCCAGGTGGCTATAACTGGTCTTTTAGTTACCGTCCATGGCGAAGTCTCTCACAGGTGGAAGAAGCTGAATCAGGCCTTCACTCACGTTTGGGCGCCAGTTTGTCGAAATTGATGGCGATGATGGTGATGAGGGTGTGGGTTCGGTCGGGCCCGGCTGGAGATGGACGGCGACGAGAGATCTCTATAAGCAGGTCTTTGGAGCATGCAGTTTATTGCAGAGGGCGTGGGTACAGGGGCACTGCTTAGAGCTGCCAGCTGCAGCTCCAAGCAGGCCCAAGGTGTAAGAGAGGGAGAGAGAGTGAGCGAGAGAGCTAGAGCAAGAGGCTGAGAGCTAAGAGTGTAAAGAGCAAGAGAGACAAACTAAGAGGAGAGCTGAATTAAGAGGAAGAAGAAGAGCAAGAGAGTTACTAAGAGAGCTACTAAGAGGAGAAGAGCATTACTAAGAGAGCTACTAAGAGAGTTACTAAGAGCGTTACTAAGAGGAGAAGAGCATTACTAAGAGGAGAGGAGTTAAGAGAGCGAGGAGCTTGTTACAATACAATAAATCATCTTCTGTAGTGAATATTCTAATTCTCAGTAGCCAATCTAATACAAGGTACAAATCCTATAGCATTTACATACAGCCTATAAGAGTTCTTACATTACCATAGAGTGTTACATTTTAACTTCTAAAAACTACTCTTTGGACCCCTTCTGCTGAGCTAGTAGGGTCTGCTCTGACCCTTGGACCTGTCTGCAAGCAGAGGGTATTGTTCAATCAAGAGGGGATTACCTTCAGCCGGCTATACCATTGTTTTCCAGTTGTTCAGTAACTAAGACTCTATATCTCAAAGATGGCCTTCATTTCGATGTCGCTCACAGTTTTCATATTCCCAGAATCTTTTGTTAGGCAATCATATTTATAAGGCTTTCCTGTTTCATCTTCCCCAACAACAAAGGCTCTCCTGGGAGCCACGGGTCACAAAGCACCGTGGGCTCTGTGCAGCCCCGCTGTGTCACAATGGCCGCTGGCTTCCACGAGCCCCCGCAGTGTCCCAGTGGGCCCCGTGGCTTTAGGAGTGGGTGGCTGGGAGTTGGTGCCAGCGGCTGGGGGAGCAGCAGCAGGGACTGTGTGTGGACAGTGCCATGGCCACTTGTGTGGCCACTGGTGTCTCTGTGCCAGGCACAGCCGTGGTGTGTAACACCGGCTCTGGGTCCTTTGGCTGTGCAGGTGGCAGTCACGGCCTGGAGCAGGGCTGCTCCCGGGGGACAGCCTGGGGCAGGAGGCTGCTGGAGATTCATTCCCCACACTCCTTGTCATGAGGTGCTCAGAGTGATTGGAAAGGCTGTTGGCAGCAGGCAGTTCTCTGGGTTCAAGCTGTGGAGCTGTCAGCGGGAATGCAAAGGCCAAGCTGGTGAGCCTTTTGTCCTGGTGCCTTTAGTGTGTGAGCAGTCCCTGGTGCCGTTGTCTTTGGATCCTGAGTGTGGGAGAGGCAAGGCTTAGGATGGTGCGTAGAGCTGAGAAGGAAAGTGCCGAGAGCAGCGTGTGTGCTGCTGCTTTGAGGGGTGCAGTTGAAGTTGTAGGCAGCAAGAGCTTTCTCAGCTGGCCCTTTTGTGAGCTCTGCTTTTGCCAGATGACTTCCATCTTACCCTCTTACCATCTTAGCCTCTCATTTTTGCATATCCCAAACCCCCTTCCAAACATCCAGCAGCTGCTTGTAAAGAAGAAGTCCTAGAACAAAAAGCCAGTGCTGCCTTTCATAGCCCCTTTGCTGTCTATGAAGTAGAGGAAAGAAGCTAGTGAGACGCACTTTCTTTCTCAACTCCATAGAGCGCATCCTTCTCTCAAGGTGGCAGAGTCCTTGGCGGAAGTGAAGCATCTGCAGCTGCAGTTCAGACTGAGAGATGTGCCAGGACAGGAAACATTTGCTGACCTTCCCTGTTCCCTGTGCAACATGATTCTCGCATCCCAGTCACTTTCACACACCTTCGGTATCCCTGAGTCCAAGCAGCTAAAGCTCACAGAGACAGAAGTGTCAGGAAGGAAAACGTTCCAAAAGCACCCCCTTCTCTTATCAGCATATAAATTGTGCACAACAGGCTGCGGCACCGAACCTTCCTTCTCAGATAGACATGCCATCACACTTTTCACTCTTGCAGCTCGGTTGAAAAGCTCCAGCAGCTGCTCCCGCAATAGCAAAAGGTTCTAGAAGTGAAAGCCAGTTTGGGGCTGCACCTTCTCCTTGCCGCATGTAAGCCACACCAAACTCCCTGATGCACTCTGTCCTCCCCTTCTCAAAGGAGTAGACGGTGGCATCAGGACACACCTGTGTCCCAGCAGCTGGGTGCCCAGCCGGGAGCAGGAGCAGGGCTGGGGCTGCTCCCAAAGTTGCCCCGCCCCAATGCCAGAGCCGGACATATGCTGAGGGGGGGCTGGATCAGGCTTTATTGTCCAGCTGCATGCCAGGAGTGAGCACAAAATCTACCTGCATTCTCTGCAGCATGCCATCCTGGAGCAGAGCCATTGCCAAAGGAAGCCGTGAGCCCGTGCCAAGCCAGTGCCGGAGTGGGATCCTAGCAGCACCTGTGGAAGCCGGGAGAGAGGAGCCCACCTGGAGCAGGTTCGTGCAGGATTAATCATCCCGTGGCTTCCCACCAGGGTCCTGTTGCTTCCAAAAGGCCCCACAGTGTCACTGTGGCCCCTCGGTTCCACCAGGTTCCATAGCGTCACTGTGGTGCCCAGGGTTCCGTCAGCTTCGCCAGCATCCCCACGGTCTGCAGAGCTCCCCGAGCTTCTGTGGTGTCACAGTGGAGGCAGGGTTGCATCAGGTTCCATAGCATCAGCACGGTCTCCAGGGCTCCCAGAGGTTCTGTGGTGTCACAGTGGAGGCAGGGTTGCATCAGGTTCCATAGCATCACCACAGTCTCCAGGGCTCCCTGAGCTTCTGTGGTGTCACAGTGGAGGCAGGGTTGCATCAGGTTCCATAGCATCAGCACGGTCTCCAGGGCTCCCAGAGGTTCTGTGGTGTCACAGAGGAGGCAGGGTTGCATCAGGTTCCATAGCATCACCACGGTCTCCAGGGCTCCAAGAGCTTCTGTGGTGTCACAGAGGAGGCAGGGTTGCATCAGGTTCAATAGCATCAGCACGGTCTCCAGGGCTCCCCTGAGCTTCTGTGGTGGTGTCACAGAGGAGCCAGGCTTCCTTGTAGTCCCCCAGCATCACAAATGTCGAAATTGATGGCGATGATGGTGATGAGGGTGTGGGTTCGGTCGGGCCCGGCTGGAGATGGACGGCGACGAGAGATCTCTATAAGCAGGTCTTTGGAGCATGCAGTTTATTGCAGAGGGCGTGGGTACAGGGGCACTGCTTAGAGCTGCCAGCTGCAGCTCCAAGCAGGCCCAAGGTGTAAGAGAGGGAGAGAGAGTGAGCGAGAGAGCTAGAGCAAGAGGCTGAGAGCTAAGAGTGTAAAGAGCAAGAGAGACAAACTAAGAGGAGAGCTGAATTAAGAGGAAGAAGAAGAGCAAGAGAGTTACTAAGAGAGCTACTAAGAGGAGAAGAGCATTACTAAGAGAGCTACTAAGAGAGTTACTAAGAGCGTTACTAAGAGGAGAAGAGCATTACTAAGAGGAGAGGAGTTAAGAGAGCGAGGAGCTTGTTACAATACAATAAATCATCTTCTGTAGTGAATATTCTAATTCTCAGTAGCCAATCTAATACAAGGTACAAATCCTATAGCATTTACATACAGCCTATAAGAGTTCTTACATTACCATAGAGTGTTACATTTTAACTTCTAAAAACTACTCTTTGGACCCCTTCTGCTGAGCTAGTAGGGTCTGCTCTGACCCTTGGACCTGTCTGCAAGCAGAGGGTATTGTTCAATCAAGAGGGGATTACCTTCAGCCGGCTATACCATTGTTTTCCAGTTGTTCAGTAACTAAGACTCTATATCTCAAAGATGGCCTTCATTTCGATGTCGCTCACAGTTTTCATATTCCCAGAATCTTTTGTTAGGCAATCATATTTATAAGGCTTTCCTGTTTCATCTTCCCCAACATCTCCCCCGTTCTGATGAACAACTAAGATATTAGATACAGTCCTACTCGTTATTTTTTGCACACACTGAAGCATACAAGGTACTGCTACTAAAACTATAATTATTACTACTAGAATAATCAAGCCTATTTTACAGAGTTCCCTTAGCCAAGGTGCAAAGCTCCAATCATCAAACAAACTGTCCAGCCAAGACGGGTCATCTGTTCTAATTTGGTTAGCTAGATCCTTTAGGTTTTGTAGCTGTTTGTGAATGGAAACAGAATGATCGGATAAGTTCATACAGCATAATCCTTCAAAATCTTCACAGCCGTGCCCATGTGCTAATAAAAGATAATCAACGGCAGCTCTATTTTGTAAAGTGGCATGTCTGACTGCCTCTTCATCGGTTAACAGATCACTGATCATAGTAGAGGTGGCATTTACCTCCTTGCTGAGCCAACATCCCAACTTGTTTAACTGTTTTAAAGCAATTGAGGAGCTTAACTGAGGTAGAAAAATGCTTGCAACAATTGATTTTCCAGAGTTCCAAGGGTGGAAGTCACTATCACAGTCACTATCGTACTGATGTCCCCAGGAAGATCTGATCTTTCTGCTTTTCTTTTTGATTACCTCTTTGACACTGGGAGCAATAATTGTAAGTTGTCCCAGAGCACAAGGGCCACCATCTATTTTTGAAGGTATACCTTGCCAGGCCCTGTCTCCACAGATGAGCCAAATTCCTCTGGGGAATCGAATAGGAAGTTTGCTAAAACGATCTGCATGAGGTTCGTCATATATAAGAAGCTTAACTTGACTACACCAAGAAGTTACATTGCTATAAGCTGGGTGATATGGGGTAACATTTAAATGGGGACCGTTTTCTCCTTGAAAGTGAAAGAAATAGCAGGTATCCATAGTTAACGAACCTAGGATTTCTAGCTCTTGAAGGTCAGATTTATCAATTTTAGAATTATCAATATAAGTTTGGTGTCTATGGCTGGGAGTTGGAGATACATGATGATCGTCATATGGCCAATACTTATCAAGAGTAATATTATCAAAACCTTCTGGAAGAGGTACTCCAACTAAACAGGTTGAAAAAGGTTTGTCAGGGCTTGTGTCAGATAGACAGATGGTATCGGAGCCTGCGGATTTGGCTAAAGCAACCCAGACATTTGTCTTTGGTTGATTCACAGGTAAAGCTTCACTACAAAAACTAAAACAAAAGAATAAAAGCAACATGCACGCGCGCAAATGAGAAAACTCCATTCTTTTCTTGAGCTGTTTTTGGCAGATCACTTTCTTCTGGTGATTCTGCGCAGTTCAGGTCTGGGTGCTTGCTTCCTGGCTTCCACTTGCAGAGTCACTGGCTGGTGTGGTGGCATCAGCAGGCTTTGATGCGAGGTATGGCTTCACGTTTTTTGCTGGAACCCACTTGATTCCTTCACCTGTGGAAACACATGCAAACCCCTTCCCCCACATTATAAGATTGTATGGTCCTTCTATTTTTCCTGAGTCTAGATTTTTAATCAAAACTGGGGGGCGCTCTTTCAGTTTTGCTTTTTTGTTGTTCAAAAAATGTCTATAAATGGGGGGATCAGGCTCTTCTGCAGAGCTATTCAAAAAATTGTAAACATACAAAGCCTTGTTCAACCTCCTTTGAGGTGTATCCTGGACTTCTCCCCCTCTCTGTTGATCTAAAATGCGTTTTAGGGTTTGATGTGTTCTTTTTAGGGTACTTTTTAGCAGTTGTTTAAGATACGGTGAGCAAATACCACTATCTCTTACAGCCCTTCTTAGTTCTTTAATTTCGTGAGTGGGGATGGGAACCCACGTTTTGGGACTGTCAGGCTGTTGGCTAGCTATCACAGGCTTAGCTAATAGACTTTCATCTTTACAGCTTTGGAGTCTTATTTCATGCCAATCTGTTAATTGAGAATAATCTGAGCACTTTGGAGGATTTTTTGATTCAGAAAGTAGCGCTAACAAACTCTCAGAACTCGTTTTCTCCTTATGGGTTGCAAGATCCCAGCCGCTCGCTGGCGGGACTCTGGGGCTCATTGCAAACAAATCTGGCTGCTTTTCAGGGTTTCCTGGTGTTAGATTTAAAGCATCAGCTCGGGCAGAGCGGCTCTCCGTCTTCCCTGCCACTGGAGCTGCACCACTGCCCTCCGTTCCCCCCCTGTTTGCGGCTTGTGAGGCGAGGCTGAGCTGCGCGGAGGGATGTTGCTGGGCGGCGGTAGCCGAGGGATACAGCTGTGCGGTGCCGGAGGGCCCCGGCGGGGGCGGCGATGGCACTGCCGATCTCCGCGGTGGCGGGCGAGGAGGCGGGGGGGCCGCGAGCAACCGGCTCCGCGGCAGCGGGCGAGGGGGTGCGGGTGGCTCTATTGAAGGCGAGGTGAAAGCCGTGGGGGGCGGTGGCGGAGCTAGTTCCGTGAGCAGTGCTGTGGTTGGAGAAGTGTGAGCGTGCGTGGGTTACGCCATCAGGTCAACGTGGCGGACTGTGATGGCCGCTGTCTGTGTGTCGGGGAGAGCGGGAGGTGGCAGGGCTGTCCCGTCGGCAGGAGACGATCCCGGGGCTGCGGGAGGCGGGAGGGCCGGCGTGGAGGCGGCGGGAGTATGTTGCGGTGGGGCCATGGCGAACGGTGGGCCAGTCGGCGGCTGGACCGCGGCGTGCTGCCGCTGGGAGTTTGCAGGCTGGGCTGGTGTGGCTGCCGGCGCGGCGGTGCCAGGAGACGGGGCTGGAGCAGCGGCAGGCACGGGAGAGGCAGCAGCCATCTGTGTAGGCGCTGCAGCGCCGGCACCAGGTGGCTGGCGGGGCTGGGGCGCTCCGTGTCCCACGGACGCGGACGGGACGTTGACCACCACCGGCGCCGTGTCGGTGGCGGCGAGGGGGACCTGGGGGGCTGGAAGAAGGGTCGCCGCCTGGCTTTGCGGGGGGCCGGCTATGATGGTGGCTACAGCCATAACAGGCGCGGCTAGGGGAGCGGTAGGACCCGTAGGTGGCTGGGGAGCAGCCGCTGGCCCCGCGGGGCTATCGGCGGGGGGCGGGGCCGCGAAGGCGCTGGCGGACGGGGTGGGAGGAGCGAGGGACGGGGCCGCGAAGACGCTGGAGCCGAGGGCGGGGACCGCGGGAGCCGGGGCAGCAGGGAGGAACGGGATGGGGGGGGCGGGGATGGGGGGAGCGGTGGAGGGGGTCGTAGGGTCCGGTGGGACAGGGGTGACGGCTGCCAGGACAGCGGGGGCGGGGGGCGGGGCGGCACGAGTCAGTCGGACCGCGGCTACCGGAGCCGCGAGAGGCGGGACAGCAGGGACTAACGGGACCGTGGGGGTGGAGATGACGGGGGCGGTGGGGGGGGCGGTGGAGTCCGGTGGGGCAGGGGTGACCGGTGCAGGGACCGCGGGGGGGTGGGGCGGGGCGGCACGAGACAGCTGGACCGCGGGTACCGGAGCCGTGAGGTCCGGCGGCGGGGCGGGGGCCGTGCCCGGTTGCAGGCTCGCGGCGGCAAGGGGCGGGCTCGCAGCAGGAGCGGGACCCGGCGAGGTGGCTGCTGCGGGCGGCGCCTTCACAGCAAACAGCTCCACGAGCGCTCTGCAAGCCGGGACCAGCTCCGCGGCAGCCCAATCCCGGCGGGAGATATTATTAAAGAGTTTAACCCGAACTGTGTCCCAGAAGTCTCTTGTAAAGACGGCTGAACGGTCAGCATTTGGGA
The DNA here is from genome assembly GCF_041296385.1 of Aphelocoma coerulescens. Lineage (NCBI taxonomy): Eukaryota > Metazoa > Chordata > Aves > Passeriformes > Corvidae > Aphelocoma > Aphelocoma coerulescens. The sequence continues at coordinate 85,042 of NW_027183648.1, read as the reverse complement.
AATTAATCAGAGTCCATTCTAAGAGGTTTTTTAGCTCCTGTTTAGGTAATTGACTTGGACCGGAGCTTAGTAAGTACTTAAGTTGTTTATAGAGATGTCTGTCATGGGCAGAGTGAGTTTGTCCCATTATTGACCAGTATGATACTCACCTAGATGTCGCAGGGGGCAGGGTCCTTAATCAGAAGTCCGTCGTGGGGGGCTGGCCAGGCTCTCCACACGGCGCTCAGGACGCTGCTGTCGGGTCCCTCCTCAGAGCTCCGGTTTCAGGCGTCGCTTGGCAACGGCTTTCCGTGCTCGGGACCTCGCAGGTGTCTCCACTCAGAGCTCCAGCGCGGGCGGTGCTGAGCAATACCCGCCTGTGCTCGGGCGCGCGGCTGGATCCCTCCTAAGAGCTCCGGTCTGCACTGCTTAGCAGCGTGTCCGTGCTCGAGGGGTACCACGGCAAACTTCCTCAAAGAGCTCCAGGTAACCGCTGCGCAGCAGTGGCCGTCTGTGCTCGAGGACTGCCAGGCAATTTCCTCCCTCCGAGAGCTCCAGGTAATTGCTACGAAGTAACGGCTCCCCGTGCTCGAGGGCTGCCTCAGCAGAGTTATAGAGCTCCGGCTTTTACGCTGCGCAGCAACGGTATGCCGTGCTCACGACACGTTCCAGGTGGCTATAACTGGTCTTTTAGTTACCGTCCATGGTGAAGTCTCTCACAGGTGGAAGAAGCTGAATCAGGCCTTCACTCACGTTTGGGCGCCAGTTTGTCGAAATTGATGGCGATGATGGTGATGAGGGTGTGGGTTCGGTCGGGCCCGGCTGGAGATGGACGGCGACGAGAGATCTCTATAAGCAGGTCTTTGGAGCATGCAGTTTATTGCAGAGGGCGTGGGTACAGGGGCACTGCTTAGAGCTGCCAGCTGCAGCTCCAAGCAGGCCCAAGGTGTAAGAGAGGGAGAGAGAGTGAGCGAGAGAGCTAGAGCAAGAGGCTGAGAGCTAAGAGTGTAAAGAGCAAGAGAGACAAACTAAGAGGAGAGCTGAATTAAGAGGAAGAAGAAGAGCAAGAGAGTTACTAAGAGAGCTACTAAGAGGAGAAGAGCATTACTAAGAGAGCTACTAAGAGAGTTACTAAGAGCGTTACTAAGAGGAGAAGAGCATTACTAAGAGGAGAGGAGTTAAGAGAGCGAGGAGCTTGTTACAATACAATAAATCATCTTCTGTAGTGAATATTCTAATTCTCAGTAGCCAATCTAATACAAGGTACAAATCCTATAGCATTTACATACAGCCTATAAGAGTTCTTACATTACCATAGAGTGTTACATTTTAACTTCTAAAAACTACTCTTTGGACCCCTTCTGCTGAGCTAGTAGGGTCTGCTCTGACCCTTGGACCTGTCTGCAAGCAGAGGGTATTGTTCAATCAAGAGGGGATTACCTTCAGCCGGCTATACCATTGTTTTCCAGTTGTTCAGTAACTAAGACTCTATATCTCAAAGATGGCCTTCATTTCGATGTCGCTCACAGTTTTCATATTCCCAGAATCTTTTGTTAGGCAATCATATTTATAAGGCTTTCCTGTTTCATCTTCCCCAACAACAAAGGCTCTCCTGGGAGCCACGGGTCACAAAGCACCGTGGGCTCTGTGCAGCCCCGCTGTGTCACAATGGCCGCTGGCTTCCACGAGCCCCCGCAGTGTCCCAGTGGGCCCCGTGGCTTTAGGAGTGGGTGGCTGGGAGTTGGTGCCAGCGGCTGGGGGAGCAGCAGCAGGGACTGTGTGTGGACAGTGCCATGGCCACTTGTGTGGCCACTGGTGTCTCTGTGCCAGGCACAGCCGTGGTGTGTAACACCGGCTCTGGGTCCTTTGGCTGTGCAGGTGGCAGTCACGGCCTGGAGCAGGGCTGCTCCCGGGGGACAGCCTGGGGCAGGAGGCTGCTGGAGATTCATTCCCCACACTCCTTGTCATGAGGTGCTCAGAGTGATTGGAAAGGCTGTTGGCAGCAGGCAGTTCTCTGGGTTCAAGCTGTGGAGCTGTCAGCGGGAATGCAAAGGCCAAGCTGGTGAGCCTTTTGTCCTGGTGCCTTTAGTGTGTGAGCAGTCCCTGGTGCCGTTGTCTTTGGATCCTGAGTGTGGGAGAGGCAAGGCTTAGGATGGTGCGTAGAGCTGAGAAGGAAAGTGCCGAGAGCAGCGTGTGTGCTGCTGCTTTGAGGGGTGCAGTTGAAGTTGTAGGCAGCAAGAGCTTTCTCAGCTGGCCCTTTTGTGAGCTCTGCTTTTGCCAGATGACTTCCATCTTACCCTCTTACCATCTTAGCCTCTCATTTTTGCATATCCCAAACCCCCTTCCAAACATCCAGCAGCTGCTTGTAAAGAAGAAGTCCTAGAACAAAAAGCCAGTGCTGCCTTTCATAGCCCCTTTGCTGTCTATGAAGTAGAGGAAAGAAGCTAGTGAGACGCACTTTCTTTCTCAACTCCATAGAGCGCATCCTTCTCTCAAGGTGGCAGAGTCCTTGGCGGAAGTGAAGCATCTGCAGCTGCAGTTCAGACTGAGAGATGTGCCAGGACAGGAAACATTTGCTGACCTTCCCTGTTCCCTGTGCAACATGATTCTCGCATCCCAGTCACTTTCACACACCTTCGGTATCCCTGAGTCCAAGCAGCTAAAGCTCACAGAGACAGAAGTGTCAGGAAGGAAAACGTTCCAAAAGCACCCCCTTCTCTTATCAGCATATAAATTGTGCACAACAGGCTGCGGCACCGAACCTTCCTTCTCAGATAGACATGCCATCACACTTTTCACTCTTGCAGCTCGGTTGAAAAGCTCCAGCAGCTGCTCCCGCAATAGCAAAAGGTTCTAGAAGTGAAAGCCAGTTTGGGGCTGCACCTTCTCCTTGCCGCATGTAAGCCACACCAAACTCCCTGATGCACTCTGTCCTCCCCTTCTCAAAGGAGTAGACGGTGGCATCAGGACACACCTGTGTCCCAGCAGCTGGGTGCCCAGCCGGGAGCAGGAGCAGGGCTGGGGCTGCTCCCAAAGTTGCCCCGCCCCAATGCCAGAGCCGGACATATGCTGAGGGGGGGCTGGATCAGGCTTTATTGTCCAGCTGCATGCCAGGAGTGAGCACAAAATCTACCTGCATTCTCTGCAGCATGCCATCCTGGAGCAGAGCCATTGCCAAAGGAAGCCGTGAGCCCGTGCCAAGCCAGTGCCGGAGTGGGATCCTAGCAGCACCTGTGGAAGCCGGGAGAGAGGAGCCCACCTGGAGCAGGTTCGTGCAGGATTAATCATCCCGTGGCTTCCCACCAGGGTCCTGTTGCTTCCAAAAGGCCCCACAGTGTCACTGTGGCCCCTCGGTTCCACCAGGTTCCATAGCGTCACTGTGGTGCCCAGGGTTCCGTCAGCTTCGCCAGCATCCCCACGGTCTGCAGAGCTCCCCGAGCTTCTGTGGTGTCACAGTGGAGGCAGGGTTGCATCAGGTTCCATAGCATCAGCACGGTCTCCAGGGCTCCCAGAGGTTCTGTGGTGTCACAGTGGAGGCAGGGTTGCATCAGGTTCCATAGCATCACCACAGTCTCCAGGGCTCCCTGAGCTTCTGTGGTGTCACAGTGGAGGCAGGGTTGCATCAGGTTCCATAGCATCAGCACGGTCTCCAGGGCTCCCAGAGGTTCTGTGGTGTCACAGAGGAGGCAGGGTTGCATCAGGTTCCATAGCATCACCACGGTCTCCAGGGCTCCAAGAGCTTCTGTGGTGTCACAGAGGAGGCAGGGTTGCATCAGGTTCAATAGCATCAGCACGGTCTCCAGGGCTCCCCTGAGCTTCTGTGGTGGTGTCACAGAGGAGCCAGGCTTCCTTGTAGTCCCCCAGCATCACAAATGTCGAAATTGATGGCGATGATGGTGATGAGGGTGTGGGTTCGGTCGGGCCCGGCTGGAGATGGACGGCGACGAGAGATCTCTATAAGCAGGTCTTTGGAGCATGCAGTTTATTGCAGAGGGCGTGGGTACAGGGGCACTGCTTAGAGCTGCCAGCTGCAGCTCCAAGCAGGCCCAAGGTGTAAGAGAGGGAGAGAGAGTGAGCGAGAGAGCTAGAGCAAGAGGCTGAGAGCTAAGAGTGTAAAGAGCAAGAGAGACAAACTAAGAGGAGAGCTGAATTAAGAGGAAGAAGAAGAGCAAGAGAGTTACTAAGAGAGCTACTAAGAGGAGAAGAGCATTACTAAGAGAGCTACTAAGAGAGTTACTAAGAGCGTTACTAAGAGGAGAAGAGCATTACTAAGAGGAGAGGAGTTAAGAGAGCGAGGAGCTTGTTACAATACAATAAATCATCTTCTGTAGTGAATATTCTAATTCTCAGTAGCCAATCTAATACAAGGTACAAATCCTATAGCATTTACATACAGCCTATAAGAGTTCTTACATTACCATAGAGTGTTACATTTTAACTTCTAAAAACTACTCTTTGGACCCCTTCTGCTGAGCTAGTAGGGTCTGCTCTGACCCTTGGACCTGTCTGCAAGCAGAGGGTATTGTTCAATCAAGAGGGGATTACCTTCAGCCGGCTATACCATTGTTTTCCAGTTGTTCAGTAACTAAGACTCTATATCTCAAAGATGGCCTTCATTTCGATGTCGCTCACAGTTTTCATATTCCCAGAATCTTTTGTTAGGCAATCATATTTATAAGGCTTTCCTGTTTCATCTTCCCCAACATCTCCCCCGTTCTGATGAACAACTAAGATATTAGATACAGTCCTACTCGTTATTTTTTGCACACACTGAAGCATACAAGGTACTGCTACTAAAACTATAATTATTACTACTAGAATAATCAAGCCTATTTTACAGAGTTCCCTTAGCCAAGGTGCAAAGCTCCAATCATCAAACAAACTGTCCAGCCAAGACGGGTCATCTGTTCTAATTTGGTTAGCTAGATCCTTTAGGTTTTGTAGCTGTTTGTGAATGGAAACAGAATGATCGGATAAGTTCATACAGCATAATCCTTCAAAATCTTCACAGCCGTGCCCATGTGCTAATAAAAGATAATCAACGGCAGCTCTATTTTGTAAAGTGGCATGTCTGACTGCCTCTTCATCGGTTAACAGATCACTGATCATAGTAGAGGTGGCATTTACCTCCTTGCTGAGCCAACATCCCAACTTGTTTAACTGTTTTAAAGCAATTGAGGAGCTTAACTGAGGTAGAAAAATGCTTGCAACAATTGATTTTCCAGAGTTCCAAGGGTGGAAGTCACTATCACAGTCACTATCGTACTGATGTCCCCAGGAAGATCTGATCTTTCTGCTTTTCTTTTTGATTACCTCTTTGACACTGGGAGCAATAATTGTAAGTTGTCCCAGAGCACAAGGGCCACCATCTATTTTTGAAGGTATACCTTGCCAGGCCCTGTCTCCACAGATGAGCCAAATTCCTCTGGGGAATCGAATAGGAAGTTTGCTAAAACGATCTGCATGAGGTTCGTCATATATAAGAAGCTTAACTTGACTACACCAAGAAGTTACATTGCTATAAGCTGGGTGATATGGGGTAACATTTAAATGGGGACCGTTTTCTCCTTGAAAGTGAAAGAAATAGCAGGTATCCATAGTTAACGAACCTAGGATTTCTAGCTCTTGAAGGTCAGATTTATCAATTTTAGAATTATCAATATAAGTTTGGTGTCTATGGCTGGGAGTTGGAGATACATGATGATCGTCATATGGCCAATACTTATCAAGAGTAATATTATCAAAACCTTCTGGAAGAGGTACTCCAACTAAACAGGTTGAAAAAGGTTTGTCAGGGCTTGTGTCAGATAGACAGATGGTATCGGAGCCTGCGGATTTGGCTAAAGCAACCCAGACATTTGTCTTTGGTTGATTCACAGGTAAAGCTTCACTACAAAAACTAAAACAAAAGAATAAAAGCAACATGCACGCGCGCAAATGAGAAAACTCCATTCTTTTCTTGAGCTGTTTTTGGCAGATCACTTTCTTCTGGTGATTCTGCGCAGTTCAGGTCTGGGTGCTTGCTTCCTGGCTTCCACTTGCAGAGTCACTGGCTGGTGTGGTGGCATCAGCAGGCTTTGATGCGAGGTATGGCTTCACGTTTTTTGCTGGAACCCACTTGATTCCTTCACCTGTGGAAACACATGCAAACCCCTTCCCCCACATTATAAGATTGTATGGTCCTTCTATTTTTCCTGAGTCTAGATTTTTAATCAAAACTGGGGGGCGCTCTTTCAGTTTTGCTTTTTTGTTGTTCAAAAAATGTCTATAAATGGGGGGATCAGGCTCTTCTGCAGAGCTATTCAAAAAATTGTAAACATACAAAGCCTTGTTCAACCTCCTTTGAGGTGTATCCTGGACTTCTCCCCCTCTCTGTTGATCTAAAATGCGTTTTAGGGTTTGATGTGTTCTTTTTAGGGTACTTTTTAGCAGTTGTTTAAGATACGGTGAGCAAATACCACTATCTCTTACAGCCCTTCTTAGTTCTTTAATTTCGTGAGTGGGGATGGGAACCCACGTTTTGGGACTGTCAGGCTGTTGGCTAGCTATCACAGGCTTAGCTAATAGACTTTCATCTTTACAGCTTTGGAGTCTTATTTCATGCCAATCTGTTAATTGAGAATAATCTGAGCACTTTGGAGGATTTTTTGATTCAGAAAGTAGCGCTAACAAACTCTCAGAACTCGTTTTCTCCTTATGGGTTGCAAGATCCCAGCCGCTCGCTGGCGGGACTCTGGGGCTCATTGCAAACAAATCTGGCTGCTTTTCAGGGTTTCCTGGTGTTAGATTTAAAGCATCAGCTCGGGCAGAGCGGCTCTCCGTCTTCCCTGCCACTGGAGCTGCACCACTGCCCTCCGTTCCCCCCCTGTTTGCGGCTTGTGAGGCGAGGCTGAGCTGCGCGGAGGGATGTTGCTGGGCGGCGGTAGCCGAGGGATACAGCTGTGCGGTGCCGGAGGGCCCCGGCGGGGGCGGCGATGGCACTGCCGATCTCCGCGGTGGCGGGCGAGGAGGCGGGGGGGCCGCGAGCAACCGGCTCCGCGGCAGCGGGCGAGGGGGTGCGGGTGGCTCTATTGAAGGCGAGGTGAAAGCCGTGGGGGGCGGTGGCGGAGCTAGTTCCGTGAGCAGTGCTGTGGTTGGAGAAGTGTGAGCGTGCGTGGGTTACGCCATCAGGTCAACGTGGCGGACTGTGATGGCCGCTGTCTGTGTGTCGGGGAGAGCGGGAGGTGGCAGGGCTGTCCCGTCGGCAGGAGACGATCCCGGGGCTGCGGGAGGCGGGAGGGCCGGCGTGGAGGCGGCGGGAGTATGTTGCGGTGGGGCCATGGCGAACGGTGGGCCAGTCGGCGGCTGGACCGCGGCGTGCTGCCGCTGGGAGTTTGCAGGCTGGGCTGGTGTGGCTGCCGGCGCGGCGGTGCCAGGAGACGGGGCTGGAGCAGCGGCAGGCACGGGAGAGGCAGCAGCCATCTGTGTAGGCGCTGCAGCGCCGGCACCAGGTGGCTGGCGGGGCTGGGGCGCTCCGTGTCCCACGGACGCGGACGGGACGTTGACCACCACCGGCGCCGTGTCGGTGGCGGCGAGGGGGACCTGGGGGGCTGGAAGAAGGGTCGCCGCCTGGCTTTGCGGGGGGCCGGCTATGATGGTGGCTACAGCCATAACAGGCGCGGCTAGGGGAGCGGTAGGACCCGTAGGTGGCTGGGGAGCAGCCGCTGGCCCCGCGGGGCTATCGGCGGGGGGCGGGGCCGCGAAGGCGCTGGCGGACGGGGTGGGAGGAGCGAGGGACGGGGCCGCGAAGACGCTGGAGCCGAGGGCGGGGACCGCGGGAGCCGGGGCAGCAGGGAGGAACGGGATGGGGGGGGCGGGGATGGGGGGAGCGGTGGAGGGGGTCGTAGGGTCCGGTGGGACAGGGGTGACGGCTGCCAGGACAGCGGGGGCGGGGGGCGGGGCGGCACGAGTCAGTCGGACCGCGGCTACCGGAGCCGCGAGAGGCGGGACAGCAGGGACTAACGGGACCGTGGGGGTGGAGATGACGGGGGCGGTGGGGGGGGCGGTGGAGTCCGGTGGGGCAGGGGTGACCGGTGCAGGGACCGCGGGGGGGTGGGGCGGGGCGGCACGAGACAGCTGGACCGCGGGTACCGGAGCCGTGAGGTCCGGCGGCGGGGCGGGGGCCGTGCACGGTTGCAGGCTCGCGGCGGCAAGGGGCGGGCTCGCAGCAGGAGCGGGACCCGGCGAGGTGGCTGCTGCGGGCGGCGCCTTCACAGCAAACAGCTCCACGAGCGCTCTGCAAGCCGGGACCAGCTCCGCGGCAGCCCAATCCCGGCGGGAGATATTATTAAAGAGTTTAACCCGAACTGTGTCCCAGAAGTCTCTTGTAAAGACGGCTGAACGGTCAGCATTTGGGAAATTAATCAGAGTCCATTCTAAGAGGTTTTTTAGCTCCTGTTTAGGTAATTGACTTGGACCGGAGCTTAGTAAGTACTTAAGTTGTTTATAGAGATGTCTGTCATGGGCAGAGTGAGTTTGTCCCATTATTGACCAGTATGATACTCACCTAGATGTCGCAGGGGGCAGGGTCCTTAATCAGAAGTCCGTCGTGGGGGGCTGGCCAGGCTCTCCACACGGCGCTCAGGACGCTGCTGTCGGGTCCCTCCTCAGAGCTCCGGTTTCAGGCGTCGCTTGGCAACGGCTTTCCGTGCTCGGGACCTCGCAGGTGTCTCCACTCAGAGCTCCAGCGCGGGCGGTGCTGAGCAATACCCGCCTGTGCTCGGGCGCGCGGCTGGATCCCTCCTAAGAGCTCCGGTCTGCACTGCTTAGCAGCGTGTCCGTGCTCGAGGGGTACCACGGCAAACTTCCTCAAAGAGCTCCAGGTAACCGCTGCGCAGCAGTGGCCGTCTGTGCTCGAGGACTGCCAGGCAATTTCCTCCCTCCGAGAGCTCCAGGTAATTGCTACGAAGTAACGGCTCCCCGTGCTCGAGGGCTGCCTCAGCAGAGTTATAGAGCTCCGGCTTTTACGCTGCGCAGCAACGGTATGCCGTGCTCACGACACGTTCCAGGTGGCTATAACTGGTCTTTTAGTTACCGTCCATGGCGAAGTCTCTCACAGGTGGAAGAAGCTGAATCAGGCCTTCACTCACGTTTGGGCGCCAGTTTGTCGAAATTGATGGCGATGATGGTGATGAGGGTGTGGGTTCGGTCGGGCCCGGCTGGAGATGGACGGCGACGAGAGATCTCTATAAGCAGGTCTTTGGAGCATGCAGTTTATTGCAGAGGGCGTGGGTACAGGGGCACTGCTTAGAGCTGCCAGCTGCAGCTCCAAGCAGGCCCAAGGTGTAAGAGAGGGAGAGAGAGTGAGCGAGAGAGCTAGAGCAAGAGGCTGAGAGCTAAGAGTGTAAAGAGCAAGAGAGACAAACTAAGAGGAGAGCTGAATTAAGAGGAAGAAGAAGAGCAAGAGAGTTACTAAGAGAGCTACTAAGAGGAGAAGAGCATTACTAAGAGAGCTACTAAGAGAGTTACTAAGAGCGTTACTAAGAGGAGAAGAGCATTACTAAGAGGAGAGGAGTTAAGAGAGCGAGGAGCTTGTTACAATACAATAAATCATCTTCTGTAGTGAATATTCTAATTCTCAGTAGCCAATCTAATACAAGGTACAAATCCTATAGCATTTACATACAGCCTATAAGAGTTCTTACATTACCATAGAGTGTTACATTTTAACTTCTAAAAACTACTCTTTGGACCCCTTCTGCTGAGCTAGTAGGGTCTGCTCTGACCCTTGGACCTGTCTGCAAGCAGAGGGTATTGTTCAATCAAGAGGGGATTACCTTCAGCCGGCTATACCATTGTTTTCCAGTTGTTCAGTAACTAAGACTCTATATCTCAAAGATGGCCTTCATTTCGATGTCGCTCACAGTTTTCATATTCCCAGAATCTTTTGTTAGGCAATCATATTTATAAGGCTTTCCTGTTTCATCTTCCCCAACAACAAAGGCTCTCCTGGGAGCCACGGGTCACAAAGCACCGTGGGCTCTGTGCAGCCCCGCTGTGTCACAATGGCCGCTGGCTTCCACGAGCCCCCGCAGTGTCCCAGTGGGCCCCGTGGCTTTAGGAGTGGGTGGCTGGGAGTTGGTGCCAGCGGCTGGGGGAGCAGCAGCAGGGACTGTGTGTGGACAGTGCCATGGCCACTTGTGTGGCCACTGGTGTCTCTGTGCCAGGCACAGCCGTGGTGTGTAACACCGGCTCTGGGTCCTTTGGCTGTGCAGGTGGCAGTCACGGCCTGGAGCAGGGCTGCTCCCGGGGGACAGCCTGGGGCAGGAGGCTGCTGGAGATTCATTCCCCACACTCCTTGTCATGAGGTGCTCAGAGTGATTGGAAAGGCTGTTGGCAGCAGGCAGTTCTCTGGGTTCAAGCTGTGGAGCTGTCAGCGGGAATGCAAAGGCCAAGCTGGTGAGCCTTTTGTCCTGGTGCCTTTAGTGTGTGAGCAGTCCCTGGTGCCGTTGTCTTTGGATCCTGAGTGTGGGAGAGGCAAGGCTTAGGATGGTGCGTAGAGCTGAGAAGGAAAGTGCCGAGAGCAGCGTGTGTGCTGCTGCTTTGAGGGGTGCAGTTGAAGTTGTAGGCAGCAAGAGCTTTCTCAGCTGGCCCTTTTGTGAGCTCTGCTTTTGCCAGATGACTTCCATCTTACCCTCTTACCATCTTAGCCTCTCATTTTTGCATATCCCAAACCCCCTTCCAAACATCCAGCAGCTGCTTGTAAAGAAGAAGTCCTAGAACAAAAAGCCAGTGCTGCCTTTCATAGCCCCTTTGCTGTCTATGAAGTAGAGGAAAGAAGCTAGTGAGACGCACTTTCTTTCTCAACTCCATAGAGCGCATCCTTCTCTCAAGGTGGCAGAGTCCTTGGCGGAAGTGAAGCATCTGCAGCTGCAGTTCAGACTGAGAGATGTGCCAGGACAGGAAACATTTGCTGACCTTCCCTGTTCCCTGTGCAACATGATTCTCGCATCCCAGTCACTTTCACATACCTTCGGTATCCCTGAGTCCAAGCAGCTAAAGCTCACAGAGACAGAAGTGTCAGGAAGGAAAACGTTCCAAAAGCACCCCCTTCTCTTATCAGCATATAAATTGTGCACAACAGGCTGCGGCACCGAACCTTCCTTCTCAGATAGACATGCCATCACACTTTTCACTCTTGCAGCTCGGTTGAAAAGCTCCAGCAGCTGCTCCCGCAATAGCAAAAGGTTCTAGAAGTGAAAGCCAGTTTGGGGCTGCACCTTCTCCTTGCCGCATGTAAGCCACACCAAACTCCCTGATGCACTCTGTCCTCCCCTTCTCAAAGGAGTAGACGGTGGCATCAGGACACACCTGTGTCCCAGCAGCTGGGTGCCCAGCCGGGAGCAGGAGCAGGGCTGGGGCTGCTCCCAAAGTTGCCCCGCCCCAATGCCAGAGCCGGACATATGCTGAGGGGGGGCTGGATCAGGCTTTATTGTCCAGCTGCATGCCAGGAGTGAGCACAAAATCTACCTGCATTCTCTGCAGCATGCCATCCTGGAGCAGAGCCATTGCCAAAGGAAGCCGTGAGCCCGTGCCAAGCCAGTGCCGGAGTGGGATCCTAGCAGCACCTGTGGAAGCCGGGAGAGAGGAGCCCACCTGGAGCAGGTTCGTGCAGGATTAATCATCCCGTGGCTTCCCACCAGGGTCCTGTTGCTTCCAAAAGGCCCCACAGTGTCACTGTGGCCCCTCGGTTCCACCAGGTTCCATAGCGTCACTGTGGTGCCCAGGGTTCCGTCAGCTTCGCCAGCATCCCCACGGTCTGCAGAGCTCCCCGAGCTTCTGTGGTGTCACAGTGGAGGCAGGGTTGCATCAGGTTCCATAGCATCAGCACGGTCTCCAGGGCTCCCAGAGGTTCTGTGGTGTCACAGTGGAGGCAGGGTTGCATCAGGTTCCATAGCATCACCACAGTCTCCAGGGCTCCCTGAGCTTCTGTGGTGTCACAGTGGAGGCAGGGTTGCATCAGGTTCCATAGCATCAGCACGGTCTCCAGGGCTCCCAGAGGTTCTGTGGTGTCACAGAGGAGGCAGGGTTGCATCAGGTTCAATAGCATCAGCACGGTCTCCAGGGCTCCCCTGAGCTTCTGTGGTGGTGTCACAGAGGAGCCAGGCTTCCTTGTAGTTCCCCAGCATCACAAAGGCTCTCCTGGGAGCCACGGGTCACAAAGCACCGTGGGCTCTGTGCAGCCCCGCTGTGTCACAATGGCCGCTGGCTTCCACGAGCCCCCGCAGTGTCCCAGTGGGCCCCGTGGCTTTAGGAGTGGGTGGCTGGGAGTTGGTGCCAGCGGCTGGGGGAGCAGCAGCAGGGACTGTGTGTGGACAGTGCCATGGCCACTTGTGTGGCCACTGGTGTCTCTGTGCCAGGCACAGCCGTGGTGTGTAACACCGGCTCTGGGTCCTTTGGCTGTGCAGGTGGCAGTCACGGCCTGGAGCAGGGCTGCTCCCGGGGGACAGCCTGGGGCAGGAGGCTGCTGGAGATTCATTCCCCACACTCCTTGTCATGAGGTGCTCAGAGTGATTGGAAAGGCTGTTGGCAGCAGGCAGTTCTCTGGGTTCAAGCTGTGGAGCTGTCAGCGGGAATGCAAAGGCCAAGCTGGTGAGCCTTTTGTCCTGGTGCCTTTAGTGTGTGAGCAGTCCCTGGTGCCGTTGTCTTTGGATCCTGAGTGTGGGAGAGGCAAGGCTTAGGATGGTGCGTAGAGCTGAGAAGGAAAGTGCCGAGAGCAGCGTGTGTGCTGCTGCTTTGAGGGGTGCAGTTGAAGTTGTAGGCAGCAAGAGCTTTCTCAGCTGGCCCTTTTGTGAGCTCTGCTTTTGCCAGATGACTTCCATCTTACCCTCTTACCATCTTAGCCTCTCATTTTTGCATATCCCAAACCCCCTTCCAAACATCCAGCAGCTGCTTGTAAAGAAGAAGTCCTAGAACAAAAAGCCAGTGCTGCCTTTCATAGCCCCTTTGCTGTCTATGAAGTAGAGGAAAGAAGCTAGTGAGACGCACTTTCTTTCTCAACTCCATAGAGCGCATCCTTCTCTCAAGGTGGCAGAGTCCTTGGCGGAAGTGAAGCATCTGCAGCTGCAGTTCAGACTGAGAGATGTGCCAGGACAGGAAACATTTGCTGACCTTCCCTGTTCCCTGTGCAACATGATTCTCGCATCCCAGTCACTTTCACATACCTTCGGTATCCCTGAGTCCAAGCAGCTAAAGCTCACAGAGACAGAAGTGTCAGGAAGGAAAACGTTCCAAAAGCACCCCCTTCTCTTATCAGCATATAAATTGTGCACAACAGGCTGCGGCACCGAACCTTCCTTCTCAGATAGACATGCCATCACACTTTTCACTCTTGCAGCTCGGTTGAAAAGCTCCAGCAGCTGCTCCCGCAATAGCAAAAGGTTCTAGAAGTGAAAGCCAGTTTGGGGCTGCACCTTCTCCTTGCCGCATGTAAGCCACACCAAACTCCCTGATGCACTCTGTCCTCCCCTTCTCAAAGGAGTAGACGGTGGCATCAGGACACACCTGTGTCCCAGCAGCTGGGTGCCCAGCCGGGAGCAGGAGCAGGGCTGGGGCTGCTCCCAAAGTTGCCCCGCCCCAATGCCAGAGCCGGACATATGCTGAGGGGGGGCTGGATCAGGCTTTATTGTCCAGCTGCATGCCAGGAGTGAGCACAAAATCTACCTGCATTCTCTGCAGCATGCCATCCTGGAGCAGAGCCATTGCCAAAGGAAGCCGTGAGCCCGTGCCAAGCCAGTGCCGGAGTGGGATCCTAGCAGCACCTGTGGAAGCCGGGAGAGAGGAGCCCACCTGGAGCAGGTTCGTGCAGGATTAATCATCCCGTGGCTTCCCACCAGGGTCCTGTTGCTTCCAAAAGGCCCCACAGTGTCACTGTGGCCCCTCGGTTCCACCAGGTTCCATAGCGTCACTGTGGTGCCCAGGGTTCCGTCAGCTTCGCCAGCATCCCCACGGTCTGCAGAGCTCCCCGAGCTTCTGTGGTGTCACAGTGGAGGCAGGGTTGCATCAGGTTCCATAGCATCAGCACGGTCTCCAGGGCTCCCAGAGGTTCTGTGGTGTCACAGTGGAGGCAGGGTTGCATCAGGTTCCATAGCATCACCACAGTCTCCAGGGCTCCCTGAGCTTCTGTGGTGTCACAGTGGAGGCAGGGTTGCATCAGGTTCCATAGCATCAGCACGGTCTCCAGGGCTCCCAGAGGTTCTGTGGTGTCACAGAGGAGGCAGGGTTGCATCAGGTTCCATAGCATCACCACGGTCTCCAGGGCTCCAAGAGGTTCTGTGGTGTCACAGAGGAGGCAGGGTTGCATCAGGTTCAATAGCATCAGCACGGTCTCCAGGGCTCCCCTGAGCTTCTGTGGTGGTGTCACAGAGGAGGCAGGCTTCCTTGTAGTTCCCCAGCATCACAAAGGCTCTCCTGGGAGCCACGGGTCACAAAGCACCGTGGGCTCTGTGCAGCCCCGCTGTGTCACAATGGCCGCTGGCTTCCACGAGCCCCCGCAGTGTCCCAGTGGGCCCCGTGGCTTTAGGAGTGGGTGGCTGGGAGTTGGTGCCAGCGGCTGGGGGAGCAGCAGCAGGGACTGTGTGTGGACAGTGCCATGGCCACTTGTGTGGCCACTGGTGTCTCTGTGCCAGGCACAGCCGTGGTGTGTAACACCGGCTCTGGGTCCTTTGGCTGTGCAGGTGGCAGTCACGGCCTGGAGCAGGGCTGCTCCCGGGGGACAGCCTGGGGCAGGAGGCTGCTGGAGATTCATTCCCCACACTCCTTGTCATGAGGTGCTCAGAGTGATTGGAAAGGCTGTTGGCAGCAGGCAGTTCTCTGGGTTCAAGCTGTGGAGCTGTCAGCGGGAATGCAAAGGCCAAGCTGGTGAGCCTTTTGTCCTGGTGCCTTTAGTGTGTGAGCAGTCCCTGGTGCCGTTGTCTTTGGATCCTGAGTGTGGGAGAGGCAAGGCTTAGGATGGTGCGTAGAGCTGAGAAGGAAAGTGCCGAGAGCAGCGTGTGTGCTGCTGCTTTGAGGGGTGCAGTTGAAGTTGTAGGCAGCAAGAGCTTTCTCAGCTGGCCCTTTTGTGAGCTCTGCTTTTGCCAGATGACTTCCATCTTACCCTCTTACCATCTTAGCCTCTCATTTTTGCATATCCCAAACCCCCTTCCAAACATCCAGCAGCTGCTTGTAAAGAAGAAGTCCTAGAACAAAAAGCCAGTGCTGCCTTTCATAGCCCCTTTGCTGTCTATGAAGTAGAGGAAAGAAGCTAGTGAGACGCACTTTCTTTCTCAACTCCATAGAGCGCATCCTTCTCTCAAGGTGGCAGAGTCCTTGGCGGAAGTGAAGCATCTGCAGCTGCAGTTCAGACTGAGAGATGTGCCAGGACAGGAAACATTTGCTGACCTTCCCTGTTCCCTGTGCAACATGATTCTCGCATCCCAGTCACTTTCACATACCTTCGGTATCCCTGAGTCCAAGCAGCTAAAGCTCACAGAGACAGAAGTGTCAGGAAGGAAAACGTTCCAAAAGCACCCCCTTCTCTTATCAGCATATAAATTGTGCACAACAGGCTGCGGCACCGAACCTTCCTTCTCAGATAGACATGCCATCACACTTTTCACTCTTGCAGCTCGGTTGAAAAGCTCCAGCAGCTGCTCCCGCAATAGCAAAAGGTTCTAGAAGTGAAAGCCAGTTTGGGGCTGCACCTTCTCCTTGCCGCATGTAAGCCACACCAAACTCCCTGATGCACTCTGTCCTCCCCTTCTCAAAGGAGTAGACGGTGGCATCAGGACACACCTGTGTCCCAGCAGCTGGGTGCCCAGCCGGGAGCAGGAGCAGGGCTGGGGCTGCTCCCAAAGTTGCCCCGCCCCAATGCCAGAGCCGGACATATGCTGAGGGGGGGCTGGATCAGGCTTTATTGTCCAGCTGCATGCCAGGAGTGAGCACAAAATCTACCTGCATTCTCTGCAGCATGCCATCCTGGAGCAGAGCCATTGCCAAAGGAAGCCGTGAGCCCGTGCCAAGCCAGTGCCGGAGTGGGATCCTAGCAGCACCTGTGGAAGCCGGGAGAGAGGAGCCCACCTGGAGCAGGTTCGTGCAGGATTAATCATCCCGTGGCTTCCCACCAGGGTCCTGTTGCTTCCAAAAGGCCCCACAGTGTCACTGTGGCCCCTCGGTTCCACCAGGTTCCATAGCGTCACTGTGGTGCCCAGGGTTCCGTCAGCTTCGCCAGCATCCCCACGGTCTGCAGAGCTCCCCGAGCTTCTGTGGTGTCACAGTGGAGGCAGGGTTGCATCAGGTTCCATAGCATCAGCACGGTCTCCAGGGCTCCCAGAGGTTCTGTGGTGTCACAGTGGAGGCAGGGTTGCATCAGGTTCCATAGCATCACCACAGTCTCCAGGGCTCCCTGAGCTTCTGTGGTGTCACAGTGGAGGCAGGGTTGCATCAGGTTCCATAGCATCACCACGGTCTCCAGGGCTCCCCTGAGCTTCTGTGGTGGTGTCACAGAGGAGCCAGGCTTCCTTGTAGTTCCCCAGCATCACAAAGGCTCTCCTGGGAGCCACGGGTCACAAAGCACCGTGGGCTCTGTGCAGCCCCGCTGTGTCACAATGGCCGCTGGCTTCCACGAGCCCCCGCAGTGTCCCAGTGGGCCCCGTGGCTTTAGGAGTGGGTGGCTGGGAGTTGGTGCCAGCGGCTGGGGGAGCAGCAGCAGGGACTGTGTGTGGACAGTGCCATGGCCACTTGTGTGGCCACTGGTGTCTCTGTGCCAGGCACAGCCGTGGTGTGTAACACCGGCTCTGGGTCCTTTGGCTGTGCAGGTGGCAGTCACAGCCTGGAGCAGGGCTGCTCCCGGGGGACAGCCTGGGGCAGGAGGCTGCTGGAGATTCATTCCCCACACTCCTTGTCATGAGGTGCTCAGAGTGATTGGAAAGGCTGTTGGCAGCAGGCAGTTCTCTGGGTTCAAGCTGTGGAGCTGTCAGCGGGAATGCAAAGGCCAAGCTGGTGAGCCTTTTGTCCTGGTGCCTTTAGTGTGTGAGCAGTCCCTGGTGCCGTTGTCTTTGGATCCTGAGTGTGGGAGAGGCAAGGCTTAGGATGGTGCGTAGAGCTGAGAAGGAAAGTGCCGAGAGCAGCGTGTGTGCTGCTGCTTTGAGGGGTGCAGTTGAAGTTGTAGGCAGCAAGAGCTTTCTCAGCTGGCCCTTTTGTGAGCTCTGCTTTTGCCAGATGACTTCCATCTTACCCTCTTACCATCTTAGCCTCTCATTTTTGCATATCCCAAACCCCCTTCCAAACATCCAGCAGCTGCTTGTAAAGAAGAAGTCCTAGAACAAAAAGCCAGTGCTGCCTTTCATAGCCCCTTTGCTGTCTATGAAGTAGAGGAAAGAAGCTAGTGAGACGCACTTTCTTTCTCAACTCCATAGAGCGCATCCTTCTCTCAAGGTGGCAGAGTCCTTGGCGGAAGTGAAGCATCTGCAGCTGCAGTTCAGACTGAGAGATGTGCCAGGACAGGAAACATTTGCTGACCTTCCCTGTTCCCTGTGCAACATGATTCTCGCATCCCAGTCACTTTCACATACCTTCGGTACCCCTGAGTCCAAGCAGCTAAAGCTCACAGAGACAGAAGTGTCAGGAAGGAAAACGTTCCAAAAGCACCCCCTTCTCTTATCAGCATATAAATTGTGCACAACAGGCTGCGGCACCGAACCTTCCTTCTCAGATAGACATGCCATCACACTTTTCACTCTTGCAGCTCGGTTGAAAAGCTCCAGCAGCTGCTCCCGCAATAGCAAAAGGTTCTAGAAGTGAAAGCCAGTTTGGGGCTGCACCTTCTCCTTGCCGCATGTAAGCCACACCAAACTCCCTGATGCACTCTGTCCTCCCCTTCTCAAAGGAGTAGACGGTGGCATCAGGACACACCTGTGTCCCAGCAGCTGGGTGCCCAGCCGGGAGCAGGAGCAGGGCTGGGGCTGCTCCCAAAGTTGCCCCGCCCCAATGCCAGAGCCGGACATATGCTGAGGGGGGGCTGGATCAGGCTTTATTGTCCAGCTGCATGCCAGGAGTGAGCACAAAATCTACCTGCATTCTCTGCAGCATGCCATCCTGGAGCAGAGCCATTGCCAAAGGAAGCCGTGAGCCCGTGCCAAGCCAGTGCCGGAGTGGGATCCTAGCAGCACCTGTGGAAGCCGGGAGAGAGGAGCCCACCTGGAGCAGGTTCGTGCAGGATTAATCATCCCGTGGCTTCCCACCAGGGTCCTGTTGCTTCCAAAAGGCCCCACAGTGTCACTGTGGCCCCTCGGTTCCACCAGGTTCCATAGCGTCACTGTGGTGCCCAGGGTTCCGTCAGCTTCGCCAGCATCCCCACGGTCTGCAGAGCTCCCCGAGCTTCTGTGGTGTCACAGTGGAGGCAGGGTTGCATCAGGTTCCATAGCATCAGCACGGTCTCCAGGGCTCCCAGAGGTTCTGTGGTGTCACAGTGGAGGCAGGGTTGCATCAGGTTCCATAGCATCACCACAGTCTCCAGGGCTCCCTGAGCTTCTGTGGTGTCACAGTGGAGGCAGGGTTGCATCAGGTTCCATAGCATCACCACAGTCTCCAGGGCTCCCTGAGCTTCTGTGGTGTCACAGTGGAGGCAGGGTTGCATCAGGTTCCATAGCATCAGCACGGTCTCCAGGGCTCCCAGAGGTTCTGTGGTGTCACAGAGGAGGCAGGGTTGCATCAGGTTCCATAGCATCAGCACGGTCTCCAGGGCTCCCCTGAGCTTCTGTGGTGGTGTCACAGAGGAGCCAGGCTTCCTTGTAGTTCCCCAGCATCACAAAGGCTCTCCTGGGAGCCACGGGTCACAAAGCACCGTGGGCTCTGTGCAGCCCCGCTGTGTCACAATGGCCGCTGGCTTCCACGAGCCCCCGCAGTGTCCCAGTGGGCCCCGTGGCTTTAGGAGTGGGTGGCTGGGAGTTGGTGCCAGCGGCTGGGGGAGCAGCAGCAGGGACTGTGTGTGGACAGTGCCATGGCCACTTGTGTGGCCACTGGTGTCTCTGTGCCAGGCACAGCCGTGGTGTGTAACACCGGCTCTGGGTCCTTTGGCTGTGCAGGTGGCAGTCACGGCCTGGAGCAGGGCTGCTCCCGGGGGACAGCCTGGGGCAGGAGGCTGCTGGAGATTCATTCCCCACACTCCTTGTCATGAGGTGCTCAGAGTGATTGGAAAGGCTGTTGGCAGCAGGCAGTTCTCTGGGTTCAAGCTGTGGAGCTGTCAGCGGGAATGCAAAGGCCAAGCTGCTGAGCCTTTTGTCCTGGTGCCTTTAGTGTGTGAGCAGTCCCTGGTGCCGTTGTCTTTGGATCCTGAGTGTGGGAGAGGCAAGGCTTAGGATGGTGCGTAGAGCTGAGAAGGAAAGTGCCGAGAGCAGCGTGTGTGCTGCTGCTTTGAGGGGTGCAGTTGAAGTTGTAGGCAGCAAGAGCTTTCTCAGCTGGCCCTTTTGTGAGCTCTGCTTTTGCCAGATGACTTCCATCTTACCTTCTTACCATCTTAGCCTCTCATTTTTGCATATCCCAAACCCCCTTCCAAACATCCAGCAGCTGCTTGTAAAGAAGAAGTCCTAGAACAAAAAGCCAGTGCTGCCTTTCATAGCCCCTTTGCTGTCTATGAAGTAGAGGAAAGAAGCTAGTGAGACGCACTTTCTTTCTCAACTCCATAGAGCGCATCCTTCTCTCAAGGTGGCAGAGTCCTTGGCGGAAGTGAAGCATCTGCAGCTGCAGTTCAGACTGAGAGATGTGCCAGGACAGGAAACATTTGCTGACCTTCCCTGTTCCCTGTGCAACATGATTCTCGCATCCCAGTCACTTTCACATACCTTCGGTATCCCTGAGTCCAAGCAGCTAAAGCTCACAGAGACAGAAGTGTCAGGAAGGAAAACGTTCCAAAAGCACCCCCTTCTCTTATCAGCATATAAATTGTGCACAACAGGCTGCGGCACCGAACCTTCCTTCTCAGATAGACATGCCATCACACTTTTCACTCTTGCAGCTCGGTTGAAAAGCTCCAGCAGCTGCTCCCGCAATAGCAAAAGGTTCTAGAAGTGAAAGCCAGTTTGGGGCTGCACCTTCTCCTTGCCGCATGTAAGCCACACCAAACTCCCTGATGCACTCTGTCCTCCCCTTCTCAAAGGAGTAGACGGTGGCATCAGGACACACCTGTGTCCCAGCAGCTGGGTGCCCAGCCGGGAGCAGGAGCAGGGCTGGGGCTGCTCCCAAAGTTGCCCCGCCCCAATGCCAGAGCCGGACATATGCTGAGGGGGGGCTGGATCAGGCTTTATTGTCCAGCTGCATGCCAGGAGTGAGCACAAAATCTACCTGCATTCTCTGCAGCATGCCATCCTGGAGCAGAGCCATTGCCAAAGGAAGCCGTCAGCCCGTGCCAAGCCAGTGCCGGAGTGGGATCCTAGCAGCACCTGTGGAAGCCGGGAGAGAGGAGCCCACCTGGAGCAGGTTCGTGCAGGATTAATCATCCCGTGGCTTCCCACCAGGGTCCTGTTGCTTCCAAAAGGCCCCACAGTGTCACTGTGGCCCCTCGGTTCCACCAGGTTCCATAGCGTCACTGTGGTGCCCAGGGTTCCGTCAGCTTCGCCAGCATCCCCACGGTCTGCAGAGCTCCCCGAGCTTCTGTGGTGTCACAGTGGAGGCAGGGTTGCATCAGGTTCCATAGCATCAGCACGGTCTCCAGGGCTCCCAGAGGTTCTGTGGTGTCACAGTGGAGGCAGGGTTGCATCAGGTTCCATAGCATCACCACAGTCTCCAGGGCTCCCTGAGCTTCTGTGGTGTCACAGTGGAGGCAGGGTTGCATCAGGTTCCATAGCATCAGCACGGTCTCCAGGGCTCCCAGAGGTTCTGTGGTGTCACAGAGGAGGCAGGGTTGCATCAGGTTCCATAGCATCACCACGGTCTCCAGGGCTCCAAGAGCTTCTGTGGTGTCACAGAGGAGGCAGGGTTGCATCAGGTTCAATAGCATCAGCACGGTCTCCAGGGCTCCCCTGAGCTTCTGTGGTGGTGTCACAGAGGAGCCAGGCTTCCTTGTAGTTCCCCAGGATCACAAAGGCTCTCCTGGGAGCCACGGGTCACAAAGCACCGTGGGCTCTGTGCAGCATTGCTGTGTCACAATGGCCGCTGGCTTCCACGAGCCCCCGCAGTGTCCCAGTGGGCCCCGTGGCTTTAGGAGTGGGTGGCTGGGAGTTGGTGCCAGCGGCTGGGGGAGCAGCAGCAGGGACTGTGTGTGGACAGTGCCATGGCCACTTGTGTGGCCACTGGTGTCTCTGTGCCAGGCACAGCCGTGGTGTGTAACACCGGCTCTGGGTCCTTTGGCTGTGCAGGTGGCAGTCACGGCCTGGAGCAGGGCTGCTCCCGGGGGACAGCCTGGGGCAGGAGGCTGCTGGAGATTCATTCCCCACACTCCTTGTCATGAGGTGCTCAGAGTGATTGGAAAGGCTGTTGGCAGCAGGCAGTTCTCTGGGTTCAAGCTGTGGAGCTGTCAGCGGGAATGCAAAGGCCAAGCTGCTGAGCCTTTTGTCCTGGTGCCTTTAGTGTGTGAGCAGTCCCTGGTGCCGTTGTCTTTGGATCCTGAGTGTGGGAGAGGCAAGGCTTAGGATGGTGCGTAGAGCTGAGAAGGAAAGTGCCGAGAGCAGCGTGTGTGCTGCTGCTTTGAGGGGTGCAGTTGAAGTTGTAGGCAGCAAGAGCTTTCTCAGCTGGCCCTTTTGTGAGCTCTGCTTTTGCCAGATGACTTCCATCTTACCCTCTTACCATCTTAGCCTCTCATTTTTGCATATCCCAAACCCCCTTCCAAACATCCAGCAGCTGCTTGTAAAGAAGAAGTCCTAGAACAAAAAGCCAGTGCTGCCTTTCATAGCCCCTTTGCTGTCTATGAAGTAGAGGAAAGAAGCTAGTGAGACGCACTTTCTTTCTCAACTCCATAGAGCGCATCCTTCTCTCAAGGTGGCAGAGTCCTTGGCGGAAGTGAAGCATCTGCAGCTGCAGTTCAGACTGAGAGATGTGCCAGGACAGGAAACATTTGCTGACCTTCCCTGTTCCCTGTGCAACATGATTCTCGCATCCCAGTCACTTTCACATACCTTCGGTATCCCTGAGTCCAAGCAGCTAAAGCTCACAGAGACAGAAGTGTCAGGAAGGAAAACGTTCCAAAAGCACCCCCTTCTCTTATCAGCATATAAATTGTGCACAACAGGCTGCGGCACCGAACCTTCCTTCTCAGATAGACATGCCATCACACTTTTCACTCTTGCAGCTCGGTTGAAAAGCTCCAGCAGCTGCTCCCGCAATAGCAAAAGGTTCTAGAAGTGAAAGCCAGTTTGGGGCTGCACCTTCTCCTTGCCGCATGTAAGCCACACCAAACTCCCTGATGCACTCTGTCCTCCCCTTCTCAAAGGAGTAGACGGTGGCATCAGGACACACCTGTGTCCCAGCAGCTGGGTGCCCAGCCGGGAGCAGGAGCAGGGCTGGGGCTGCTCCCAAAGTTGCCCCGCCCCAATGCCAGAGCCGGACATATGCTGAGGGGGGGCTGGATCAGGCTTTATTGTCCAGCTGCATGCCAGGAGTGAGCACAAAATCTACCTGCATTCTCTGCAGCATGCCATCCTGGAGCAGAGCCATTGCCAAAGGAAGCCGTCAGCCCGTGCCAAGCCAGTGCCGGAGTGGGATCCTAGCAGCACCTGTGGAAGCCGGGAGAGAGGAGCCCACCTGGAGCAGGTTCGTGCAGGATTAATCATCCCGTGGCTTCCCACCAGGGTCCTGTTGCTTCCAAAAGGCCCCACAGTGTCACTGTGGCCCCTCGGTTCCACCAGGTTCCATAGCGTCACTGTGGTGCCCAGGGTTCCGTCAGCTTCGCCAGCATCCCCACGGTCTGCAGAGCTCCCCGAGCTTCTGTGGTGTCACAGTGGAGGCAGGGTTGCATCAGGTTCCATAGCATCAGCACGGTCTCCAGGGCTCCCAGAGGTTCTGTGGTGTCACAGTGGAGGCAGGGTTGCATCAGGTTCCATAGCATCACCACAGTCTCCAGGGCTCCCTGAGCTTCTGTGGTGTCACAGTGGAGGCAGGGCTGCATCAGGTTCCATAGCATCAGCACGGTCTCCAGGGCTCCCAGAGGTTCTGTGGTGTCACAGAGGAGGCAGGGTTGCATCAGGTTCCATAGCATCAGCACGGTCTCCAGGGCTCCCCTGAGCTTCTGTGGTGGTGTCACAGAGGAGCCAGGCTTCCTTGTAGTTCCCCAGCATCACAAAGGCTCTCCTGGGAGCCACGGGTCACAAAGCACCGTGGGCTCTGTGCAGCCCCGCTGTGTCACAATGGCCGCTGGCTTCCACGAGCCCCCGCAGTGTCCCAGTGGGCCCCGTGGCTTTAGGAGTGGGTGGCTGGGAGTTGGTGCCAGCGGCTGGGGGAGCAGCAGCAGGGACTGTGTGTGGACAGTGCCATGGCCACTTGTGTGGCCACTGGTGTCTCTGTGCCAGGCACAGCCGTGGTGTGTAACACCGGCTCTGGGTCCTTTGGCTGTGCAGGTGGCAGTCACGGCCTGGAGCAGGGCTGCTCCCGGGGGACAGCCTGGGGCAGGAGGCTGCTGGAGATTCATTCCCCACACTCCTTGTCATGAGGTGCTCAGAGTGATTGGAAAGGCTGTTGGCAGCAGGCAGTTCTCTGGGTTCAAGCTGTGGAGCTGTCAGCGGGAATGCAAAGGCCAAGCTGGTGAGCCTTTTGTCCTGGTGCCTTTAGTGTGTGAGCAGTCCCTGGTGCCGTTGTCTTTGGATCCTGAGTGTGGGAGAGGCAAGGCTTAGGATGGTGCGTAGAGCTGAGAAGGAAAGTGCCGAGAGCAGCGTGTGTGCTGCTGCTTTGAGGGGTGCAGTTGAAGTTGTAGGCAGCAAGAGCTTTCTCAGCTGGCCCTTTTGTGAGCTCTGCTTTTGCCAGATGACTTCCATCTTACCCTCTTACCATCTTAGCCTCTCATTTTTGCATATCCCAAACCCCCTTCCAAACATCCAGCAGCTGCTTGTAAAGAAGAAGTCCTAGAACAAAAAGCCAGTGCTGCCTTTCATAGCCCCTTTGCTGTCTATGAAGTAGAGGAAAGAAGCTAGTGAGACGCACTTTCTTTCTCAACTCCATAGAGCGCATCCTTCTCTCAAGGTGGCAGAGTCCTTGGCGGAAGTGAAGCATCTGCAGCTGCAGTTCAGACTGAGAGATGTGCCAGGACAGGAAACATTTGCTGACCTTCCCTGTTCCCTGTGCAACATGATTCTCGCATCCCAGTCACTTTCACATACCTTCGGTATCCCTGAGTCCAAGCAGCTAAAGCTCACAGAGACAGAAGTGTCAGGAAGGGAAACGTTCCAAAAGCACCCCCTTCTCTTATCAGCATATAAATTGTGCACAACAGGCTGCGGCACCGAACCTTCCTTCTCAGATAGACATGCCATCACACTTTTCACTCTTGCAGCTCGGTTGAAAAGCTCCAGCAGCTGCTCCCGCAATAGCAAAAGGTTCTAGAAGTGAAAGCCAGTTTGGGGCTGCACCTTCTCCTTGCCGCATGTAAGCCACACCAAACTCCCTGATGCACTCTGTCCTCCCCTTCTCAAAGGAGTAGACGGTGGCATCAGGACACACCTGTGTCCCAGCAGCTGGGTGCCCAGCCGGGAGCAGGAGCAGGGCTGGGGCTGCTCCCAAAGTTGCCCCGCCCCAATGCCAGAGCCGGACATATGCTGAGGGGGGGCTGGATCAGGCTTTATTGTCCAGCTGCATGCCAGGAGTGAGCACAAAATCTACCTGCATTCTCTGCAGCATGCCATCCTGGAGCAGAGCCATTGCCAAAGGAAGCCGTCAGCCCGTGCCAAGCCAGTGCCGGAGTGGGATCCTAGCAGCACCTGTGGAAGCCGGGAGAGAGGAGCCCACCTGGAGCAGGTTCGTGCAGGATTAATCATCCCGTGGCTTCCCACCAGGGTCCTGTTGCTTCCAAAAGGCCCCACAGTGTCACTGTGGCCCCTCGGTTCCACCAGGTTCCATAGCGTCACTGTGGTGCCCAGGGTTCCGTCAGCTTCGCCAGCATCCCCACGGTCTGCAGAGCTCCCCGAGCTTCTGTGGTGTCACAGTGGAGGCAGGGTTGCATCAGGTTCCATAGCATCAGCACGGTCTCCAGGGCTCCCAGAGGTTCTGTGGTGTCACAGTGGAGGCAGGGTTGCATCAGGTTCCATAGCATCACCACAGTCTCCAGGGCTCCCTGAGCTTCTGTGGTGTCACAGTGGAGGCAGGGCTGCATCAGGTTCCATAGCATCAGCACGGTCTCCAGGGCTCCCAGAGGTTCTGTGGTGTCACAGAGGAGGCAGGGTTGCATCAGGTTCCATAGCATCAGCACGGTCTCCAGGGCTCCCCTGAGCTTCTGTGGTGGTGTCACAGAGGAGCCAGGCTTCCTTGTAGTTCCCCAGCATCACAAAGGCTCTCCTGGGAGCCACGGGTCACAAAGCACCGTGGGCTCTGTGCAGCCCCGCTGTGTCACAATGGCCGCTGGCTTCCACGAGCCCCCGCAGTGTCCCAGTGGGCCCCGTGGCTTTAGGAGTGGGTGGCTGGGAGTTGGTGCCAGCGGCTGGGGGAGCAGCAGCAGGGACTGTGTGTGGACAGTGCCATGGCCACTTGTGTGGCCACTGGTGTCTCTGTGCCAGGCACAGCCGTGGTGTGTAACACCGGCTCTGGGTCCTTTGGCTGTGCAGGTGGCAGTCACGGCCTGGAGCAGGGCTGCTCCCGGGGGACAGCCTGGGGCAGGAGGCTGCTGGAGATTCATTCCCCACACTCCTTGTCATGAGGTGCTCAGAGTGATTGGAAAGGCTGTTGGCAGCAGGCAGTTCTCTGGGTTCAAGCTGTGGAGCTGTCAGCGGGAATGCAAAGGCCAAGCTGGTGAGCCTTTTGTCCTGGTGCCTTTAGTGTGTGAGCAGTCCCTGGTGCCGTTGTCTTTGGATCCTGAGTGTGGGAGAGGCAAGGCTTAGGATGGTGCGTAGAGCTGAGAAGGAAAGTGCCGAGAGCAGCGTGTGTGCTGCTGCTTTGAGGGGTGCAGTTGAAGTTGTAGGCAGCAAGAGCTTTCTCAGCTGGCCCTTTTGTGAGCTCTGCTTTTGCCAGATGACTTCCATCTTACCCTCTTACCATCTTAGCCTCTCATTTTTGCATATCCCAAACCCCCTTCCAAACATCCAGCAGCTGCTTGTAAAGAAGAAGTCCTAGAACAAAAAGCCAGTGCTGCCTTTCATAGCCCCTTTGCTGTCTATGAAGTAGAGGAAAGAAGCTAGTGAGACGCACTTTCTTTCTCAACTCCATAGAGCGCATCCTTCTCTCAAGGTGGCAGAGTCCTTGGCGGAAGTGAAGCATCTGCAGCTGCAGTTCAGACTGAGAGATGTGCCAGGACAGGAAACATTTGCTGACCTTCCCTGTTCCCTGTGCAACATGATTCTCGCATCCCAGTCACTTTCACATACCTTCGGTATCCCTGAGTCCAAGCAGCTAAAGCTCACAGAGACAGAAGTGTCAGGAAGGGAAACGTTCCAAAAGCACCCCCTTCTCTTATCAGCATATAAATTGTGCACAACAGGCTGCGGCACCGAACCTTCCTTCTCAGATAGACATGCCATCACACTTTTCACTCTTGCAGCTCGGTTGAAAAGCTCCAGCAGCTGCTCCCGCAATAGCAAAAGGTTCTAGAAGTGAAAGCCAGTTTGGGGCTGCACCTTCTCCTTGCCGCATGTAAGCCACACCAAACTCCCTGATGCACTCTGTCCTCCCCTTCTCAAAGGAGTAGACGGTGGCATCAGGACACACCTGTGTCCCAGCAGCTGGGTGCCCAGCCGGGAGCAGGAGCAGGGCTGGGGCTGCTCCCAAAGTTGCCCCGCCCCAATGCCAGAGCCGGACATATGCTGAGGGGGGGCTGGATCAGGCTTTATTGTCCAGCTGCATGCCAGGAGTGAGCACAAAATCTACCTGCATTCTCTGCAGCATGCCATCCTGGAGCAGAGCCATTGCCAAAGGAAGCCGTCAGCCCGTGCCAAGCCAGTGCCGGAGTGGGATCCTAGCAGCACCTGTGGAAGCCGGGAGAGAGGAGCCCACCTGGAGCAGGTTCGTGCAGGATTAATCATCCCGTGGCTTCCCACCAGGGTCCTGTTGCTTCCAAAAGGCCCCACAGTGTCACTGTGGCCCCTCGGTTCCACCAGGTTCCATAGCGTCACTGTGGTGCCCAGGGTTCCGTCAGCTTCGCCAGCATCCCCACGGTCTGCAGAGCTCCCCGAGCTTCTGTGGTGTCACAGTGGAGGCAGGGTTGCATCAGGTTCCATAGCATCAGCACGGTCTCCAGGGCTCCCAGAGGTTCTGTGGTGTCACAGTGGAGGCAGGGTTGCATCAGGTTCCATAGCATCACCACAGTCTCCAGGGCTCCCTGAGCTTCTGTGGTGTCACAGTGGAGGCAGGGTTGCATCAGGTTCCATAGCATCAGCACGGTCTCCAGGGCTCCCAGAGGTTCTGTGGTGTCACAGAGGAGGCAGGGTTGCATCAGGTTCCATAGCATCAGCACGGTCTCCAGGGCTCCCCTGAGCTTCTGTGGTGGTGTCACAGAGGAGCCAGGCTTCCTTGTAGTTCCCCAGCATCACAAAGGCTCTCCTGGGAGCCACGGGTCACAAAGCACCGTGGGCTCTGTGCAGCCCCGCTGTGTCACAATGGCCGCTGGCTTCCACGAGCCCCCGCAGTGTCCCAGTGGGCCCCGTAGCTTTAGGAGTGGGTGGCTGGGAGTTGGTGCCAGCGGCTGGGGGAGCAGCAGCAGGGACTGTGTGTGGACAGTGCCATGGCCACTTGTGTGGCCACTGGTGTCTCTGTGCCAGGCACAGCCGTGGTGTGTAACACCGGCTCTGGGTCCTTTGGCTGTGCAGGTGGCAGTCACGGCCTGGAGCAGGGCTGCTCCCGGGGGACAGCCTGGGGCAGGAGGCTGCTGGAGATTCATTCCCCACACTCCTTGTCATGAGGTGCTCAGAGTGATTGGAAAGGCTGTTGGCAGCAGGCAGTTCTCTGGGTTCAAGCTGTGGAGCTGTCAGCGGGAATGCAAAGGCCAAGCTGGTGAGCCTTTTGTCCTGGTGCCTTTAGTGTGTGAGCAGTCCCTGGTGCCGTTGTCTTTGGATCCTGAGTGTGGGAGAGGCAAGGCTTAGGATGGTGCGTAGAGCTGAGAAGGAAAGTGCCGAGAGCAGCGTGTGTGCTGCTGCTTTGAGGGGTGCAGTTGAAGTTGTAGGCAGCAAGAGCTTTCTCAGCTGGCCCTTTTGTGAGCTCTGCTTTTGCCAGATGACTTCCATCTTACCTTCTTACCATCTTAGCCTCTCATTTTTGCATATCCCAAACCCCCTTCCAAACATCCAGCAGCTGCTTGTAAAGAAGAAGTCCTAGAACAAAAAGCCAGTGCTGCCTTTCATAGCCCCTTTGCTGTCTATGAAGTAGAGGAAAGAAGCTAGTGAGACGCACTTTCTTTCTCAACTCCATAGAGCGCATCCTTCTCTCAAGGTGGCAGAGTCCTTGGCGGAAGTGAAGCATCTGCAGCTGCAGTTCAGACTGAGAGATGTGCCAGGACAGGAAACATTTGCTGACCTTCCCTGTTCCCTGTGCAACATGATTCTCGCATCCCAGTCACTTTCACATACCTTCGGTATCCCTGAGTCCAAGCAGCTAAAGCTCACAGAGACAGAAGTGTCAGGAAGGAAAACGTTCCAAAAGCACCCCCTTCTCTTATCAGCATATAAATTGTGCACAACAGGCTGCGGCACCGAACCTTCCTTCTCAGATAGACATGCCATCACACTTTTCACTCTTGCAGCTCGGTTGAAAAGCTCCAGCAGCTGCTCCCGCAATAGCAAAAGGTTCTAGAAGTGAAAGCCAGTTTGGGGCTGCACCTTCTCCTTGCCGCATGTAAGCCACACCAAACTCCCTGATGCACTCTGTCCTCCCCTTCTCAAAGGAGTAGACGGTGGCATCAGGACACACCTGTGTCCCAGCAGCTGGGTGCCCAGCCGGGAGCAGGAGCAGGGCTGGGGCTGCTCCCAAAGTTGCCCCGCCCCAATGCCAGAGCCGGACATATGCTGAGGGGGGGCTGGATCAGGCTTTATTGTCCAGCTGCATGCCAGGAGTGAGCACAAAATCTACCTGCATTCTCTGCAGCATGCCATCCTGGAGCAGAGCCATTGCCAAAGGAAGCCGTGAGCCCGTGCCAAGCCAGTGCCGGAGTGGGATCCTAGCAGCACCTGTGGAAGCCGGGAGAGAGGAGCCCACCTGGAGCAGGTTCGTGCAGGATTAATCATCCCGTGGCTTCCCACCAGGGTCCTGTTGCTTCCAAAAGGCCCCACAGTGTCACTGTGGCCCCTCGGTTCCACCAGGTTCCATAGCGTCACTGTGGTGCCCAGGGTTCCGTCAGCTTCGCCAGCATCCCCACGGTCTGCAGAGCTCCCCGAGCTTCTGTGGTGTCACAGTGGAGGCAGGGTTGCATCAGGTTCCATAGCATCAGCACGGTCTCCAGGGCTCCCAGAGGTTCTGTGGTGTCACAGTGGAGGCAGGGTTGCATCAGGTTCCATAGCATCACCACAGTCTCCAGGGCTCCCTGAGCTTCTGTGGTGTCACAGTGGAGGCAGGGTTGCATCAGGTTCCATAGCATCAGCACGGTCTCCAGGGCTCCCAGAGGTTCTGTGGTGTCACAGAGGAGGCAGGGTTGCATCAGGTTCCATAGCATCACCACGGTCTCCAGGGCTCCAAGAGCTTCTGTGGTGTCACAGAGGAGGCAGGGTTGCATCAGGTTCAATAGCATCAGCACGGTCTCCAGGGCTCCCCTGAGCTTCTGTGGTGGTGTCACAGAGGAGCCAGGCTTCCTTGTAGTTCCCCAGCATCACAAAGGCTCTCCTGGGAGCCACGGGTCACAAAGCACCGTGGGCTCTGTGCAGCCCCGCTGTGTCACAATGGCCGCTGGCTTCCACGAGCCCCCGCAGTGTCCCAGTGGGCCCCGTGGCTTTAGGAGTGGGTGGCTGGGAGTTGGTGCCAGCGGCTGGGGGAGCAGCAGCAGGGACTGTGTGTGGACAGTGCCATGGCCACTTGTGTGGCCACTGGTGTCTCTGTGCCAGGCACAGCCGTGGTGTGTAACACCGGCTCTGGGTCCTTTGGCTGTGCAGGTGGCAGTCACGGCCTGGAGCAGGGCTGCTCCCGGGGGACAGCCTGGGGCAGGAGGCTGCTGGAGATTCATTCCCCACACTCCTTGTCATGAGGTGCTCAGAGTGATTGGAAAGGCTGTTGGCAGCAGGCAGTTCTCTGGGTTCAAGCTGTGGAGCTGTCAGCGGGAATGCAAAGGCCAAGCTGCTGAGCCTTTTGTCCTGGTGCCTTTAGTGTGTGAGCAGTCCCTGGTGCCGTTGTCTTTGGATCCTGAGTGTGGGAGAGGCAAGGCTTAGGATGGTGCGTAGAGCTGAGAAGGAAAGTGCCGAGAGCAGCGTGTGTGCTGCTGCTTTGAGGGGTGCAGTTGAAGTTGTAGGCAGCAAGAGCTTTCTCAGCTGGCCCTTTTGTGAGCTCTGCTTTTGCCAGATGACTTCCATCTTACCCTCTTACCATCTTAGCCTCTCATTTTTGCATATCCCAAACCCCCTTCCAAACATCCAGCAGCTGCTTGTAAAGAAGAAGTCCTAGAACAAAAAGCCAGTGCTGCCTTTCATAGCCCCTTTGCTGTCTATGAAGTAGAGGAAAGAAGCTAGTGAGACGCACTTTCTTTCTCAACTCCATAGAGCGCATCCTTCTCTCAAGGTGGCAGAGTCCTTGGCGGAAGTGAAGCATCTGCAGCTGCAGTTCAGACTGAGAGATGTGCCAGGACAGGAAACATTTGCTGACCTTCCCTGTTCCCTGTGCAACATGATTCTCGCATCCCAGTCACTTTCACATACCTTCGGTATCCCTGAGTCCAAGCAGCTAAAGCTCACAGAGACAGAAGTGTCAGGAAGGAAAACGTTCCAAAAGCACCCCCTTCTCTTATCAGCATATAAATTGTGCACAACAGGCTGCGGCACCGAACCTTCCTTCTCAGATAGACATGCCATCACACTTTTCACTCTTGCAGCTCGGTTGAAAAGCTCCAGCAGCTGCTCCCGCAATAGCAAAAGGTTCTAGAAGTGAAAGCCAGTTTGGGGCTGCACCTTCTCCTTGCCGCATGTAAGCCACACCAAACTCCCTGATGCACTCTGTCCTCCCCTTCTCAAAGGAGTAGACGGTGGCATCAGGACACACCTGTGTCCCAGCAGCTGGGTGCCCAGCCGGGAGCAGGAGCAGGGCTGGGGCTGCTCCCAAAGTTGCCCCGCCCCAATGCCAGAGCCGGACATATGCTGAGGGGGGGCTGGATCAGGCTTTATTGTCCAGCTGCATGCCAGGAGTGAGCACAAAATCTACCTGCATTCTCTGCAGCATGCCATCCTGGAGCAGAGCCATTGCCAAAGGAAGCCGTCAGCCCGTGCCAAGCCAGTGCCGGAGTGGGATCCTAGCAGCACCTGTGGAAGCCGGGAGAGAGGAGCCCACCTGGAGCAGGTTCGTGCAGGATTAATCATCCCGTGGCTTCCCACCAGGGTCCTGTTGCTTCCAAAAGGCCCCACAGTGTCACTGTGGCCCCTCGGTTCCACCAGGTTCCATAGCGTCACTGTGGTGCCCAGGGTTCCGTCAGCTTCGCCAGCATCCCCACGGTCTGCAGAGCTCCCCGAGCTTCTGTGGTGTCACAGTGGAGGCAGGGTTGCATCAGGTTCCATAGCATCAGCACGGTCTCCAGGGCTCCCAGAGGTTCTGTGGTGTCACAGTGGAGGCAGGGTTGCATCAGGTTCCATAGCATCACCACAGTCTCCAGGGCTCCCTGAGCTTCTGTGGTGTCACAGTGGAGGCAGGGTTGCATCAGGTTCCATAGCATCACCACGGTCTCCAGGGCTCCCCTGAGCTTCTGTGGTGGTGTCACAGAGGAGCCAGGCTTCCTTGTAGTTCCCCAGCATCACAAAGGCTCTCCTGGGAGCCACGGGTCACAAAGCACCGTGGGCTCTGTGCAGCCCCGCTGTGTCACAATGGCCGCTGGCTTCCACGAGCCCCCGCAGTGTCCCAGTGGGCCCCGTGGCTTTAGGAGTGGGTGGCTGGGAGTTGGTGCCAGCGGCTGGGGGAGCAGCAGCAGGGACTGTGTGTGGACAGTGCCATGGCCACTTGTGTGGCCACTGGTGTCTCTGTGCCAGGCACAGCCGTGGTGTGTAACACCGGCTCTGGGTCCTTTGGCTGTGCAGGTGGCAGTCACAGCCTGGAGCAGGGCTGCTCCCGGGGGACAGCCTGGGGCAGGAGGCTGCTGGAGATTCATTCCCCACACTCCTTGTCATGAGGTGCTCAGAGTGATTGGAAAGGCTGTTGGCAGCAGGCAGTTCTCTGGGTTCAAGCTGTGGAGCTGTCAGCGGGAATGCAAAGGCCAAGCTGGTGAGCCTTTTGTCCTGGTGCCTTTAGTGTGTGAGCAGTCCCTGGTGCCGTTGTCTTTGGATCCTGAGTGTGGGAGAGGCAAGGCTTAGGATGGTGCGTAGAGCTGAGAAGGAAAGTGCCGAGAGCAGCGTGTGTGCTGCTGCTTTGAGGGGTGCAGTTGAAGTTGTAGGCAGCAAGAGCTTTCTCAGCTGGCCCTTTTGTGAGCTCTGCTTTTGCCAGATGACTTCCATCTTACCCTCTTACCATCTTAGCCTCTCATTTTTGCATATCCCAAACCCCCTTCCAAACATCCAGCAGCTGCTTGTAAAGAAGAAGTCCTAGAACAAAAAGCCAGTGCTGCCTTTCATAGCCCCTTTGCTGTCTATGAAGTAGAGGAAAGAAGCTAGTGAGACGCACTTTCTTTCTCAACTCCATAGAGCGCATCCTTCTCTCAAGGTGGCAGAGTCCTTGGCGGAAGTGAAGCATCTGCAGCTGCAGTTCAGACTGAGAGATGTGCCAGGACAGGAAACATTTGGTGACCTTCCCTGTTCCCTGTGCAACATGATTCTCGCATCCCAGTCACTTTCACATACCTTCGGTACCCCTGAGTCCAAGCAGCTAAAGCTCACAGAGACAGAAGTGTCAGGAAGGAAAACGTTCCAAAAGCACCCCCTTCTCTTATCAGCATATAAATTGTGCACAACAGGCTGCGGCACCGAACCTTCCTTCTCAGATAGACATGCCATCACACTTTTCACTCTTGCAGCTCGGTTGAAAAGCTCCAGCAGCTGCTCCCGCAATAGCAAAAGGTTCTAGAAGTGAAAGCCAGTTTGGGGCTGCACCTTCTCCTTGCCGCATGTAAGCCACACCAAACTCCCTGATGCACTCTGTCCTCCCCTTCTCAAAGGAGTAGACGGTGGCATCAGGACACACCTGTGTCCCAGCAGCTGGGTGCCCAGCCGGGAGCAGGAGCAGGGCTGGGGCTGCTCCCAAAGTTGCCCCGCCCCAATGCCAGAGCCGGACATATGCTGAGGGGGGGCTGGATCAGGCTTTATTGTCCAGCTGCATGCCAGGAGTGAGCACAAAATCTACCTGCATTCTCTGCAGCATGCCATCCTGGAGCAGAGCCATTGCCAAAGGAAGCCGTCAGCCCGTGCCAAGCCAGTGCCGGAGTGGGATCCTAGCAGCACCTGTGGAAGCCGGGAGAGAGGAGCCCACCTGGAGCAGGTTCGTGCAGGATTAATCATCCCGTGGCTTCCCACCAGGGTCCTGTTGCTTCCAAAAGGCCCCACAGTGTCACTGTGGCCCCTCGGTTCCACCAGGTTCCATAGCGTCACTGTGGTGCCCAGGGTTCCGTCAGCTTCGCCAGCATCCCCACGGTCTGCAGAGCTCCCCGAGCTTCTGTGGTGTCACAGTGGAGGCAGGGTTGCATCAGGTTCCATAGCATCAGCACGGTCTCCAGGGCTCCCAGAGGTTCTGTGGTGTCACAGTGGAGGCAGGGTTGCATCAGGTTCCATAGCATCACCACAGTCTCCAGGGCTCCCTGAGCTTCTGTGGTGTCACAGTGGAGGCAGGGTTGCATCAGGTTCCATAGCATCAGCACGGTCTCCAGAGCTCCCAGAGGTTCTGTGGTGTCACAGAGGAGGCAGGGTTGCATCAGGTTCCATAGCATCAGCACGGTCTCCAGGGCTCCCCTGAGCTTCTGTGGTGGTGTCACAGAGGAGCCAGGCTTCCTTGTAGTTCCCCAGCATCACAAAGGCTCTCCTGGGAGCCACGGGTCACAAAGCACCGTGGGCTCTGTGCAGCCCCGCTGTGTCACAATGGCCGCTGGCTTCCACGAGCCCCCGCAGTGTCCCAGTGGGCCCCGTAGCTTTAGGAGTGGGTGGCTGGGAGTTGGTGCCAGCGGCTGGGGGAGCAGCAGCAGGGACTGTGTGTGGACAGTGCCATGGCCACTTGTGTGGCCACTGGTGTCTCTGTGCCAGGCACAGCCGTGGTGTGTAACACCGGCTCTGGGTCCTTTGGCTGTGCAGGTGGCAGTCACGGCCTGGAGCAGGGCTGCTCCTGGGGGACAGCCTGGGGCAGGAGGCTGCTGGAGATTCATTCCCCACACTCCTTGTCATGAGGTGCTCAGAGTGATTGGAAAGGCTGTTGGCAGCAGGCAGTTCTCTGGGTTCAAGCTGTGGAGCTGTCAGCGGGAATGCAAAGGCCAAGCTGGTGAGCCTTTTGTCCTGGTGCCTTTAGTGTGTGAGCAGTCCCTGGTGCCGTTGTCTTTGGATCCTGAGTGTGGGAGAGGCAAGGCTTAGGATGGTGCGTAGAGCTGAGAAGGAAAGTGCCGAGAGCAGCGTGTGTGCTGCTGCTTTGAGGGGTGCAGTTGAAGTTGTAGGCAGCAAGAGCTTTCTCAGCTGGCCCTTTTGTGAGCTCTGCTTTTGCCAGATGACTTCCATCTTACCTTCTTACCATCTTAGCCTCTCATTTTTGCATATCCCAAACCCCCTTCCAAACATCCAGCAGCTGCTTGTAAAGAAGAAGTCCTAGAACAAAAAGCCAGTGCTGCCTTTCATAGCCCCTTTGCTGTCTATGAAGTAGAGGAAAGAAGCTAGTGAGACGCACTTTCTTTCTCAACTCCATAGAGCGCATCCTTCTCTCAAGGTGGCAGAGTCCTTGGCGGAAGTGAAGCATCTGCAGCTGCAGTTCAGACTGAGAGATGTGCCAGGACAGGAAACATTTGCTGACCTTCCCTGTTCCCTGTGCAACATGATTCTCGCATCCCAGTCACTTTCACATACCTTCGGTATCCCTGAGTCCAAGCAGCTAAAGCTCACAGAGACAGAAGTGTCAGGAAGGAAAACGTTCCAAAAGCACCCCCTTCTCTTATCAGCATATAAATTGTGCACAACAGGCTGCGGCACCGAACCTTCCTTCTCAGATAGACATGCCATCACACTTTTCACTCTTGCAGCTCGGTTGAAAAGCTCCAGCAGCTGCTCCCGCAATAGCAAAAGGTTCTAGAAGTGAAAGCCAGTTTGGGGCTGCACCTTCTCCTTGCCGCATGTAAGCCACACCAAACTCCCTGATGCACTCTGTCCTCCCCTTCTCAAAGGAGTAGACGGTGGCATCAGGACACACCTGTGTCCCAGCAGCTGGGTGCCCAGCCGGGAGCAGGAGCAGGGCTGGGGCTGCTCCCAAAGTTGCCCCGCCCCAATGCCAGAGCCGGACATATGCTGAGGGGGGGCTGGATCAGGCTTTATTGTCCAGCTGCATGCCAGGAGTGAGCACAAAATCTACCTGCATTCTCTGCAGCATGCCATCCTGGAGCAGAGCCATTGCCAAAGGAAGCCGTCAGCCCGTGCCAAGCCAGTGCCGGAGTGGGATCCTAGCAGCACCTGTGGAAGCCGGGAGAGAGGAGCCCACCTGGAGCAGGTTCGTGCAGGATTAATCATCCCGTGGCTTCCCACCAGGGTCCTGTTGCTTCCAAAAGGCCCCACAGTGTCACTGTGGCCCCTCAGTTCCACCAGGTTCCATAGCGTCACTGTGGTGCCCAGGGTTCCGTCAGCTTCGCCAGCATCCCCACGG
Organism: Aphelocoma coerulescens; assembly: GCF_041296385.1. NCBI lineage: Eukaryota > Metazoa > Chordata > Aves > Passeriformes > Corvidae > Aphelocoma > Aphelocoma coerulescens. Next base: position 48,994 of record NW_027183648.1, on the reverse strand, counting down.
TCTGCAGAGCTCCCCGAGCTTCTGTGGTGTCACAGTGGAGGCAGGGTTGCATCAGGTTCCATAGCATCAGCACGGTCTCCAGGGCTCCCAGAGGTTCTGTGGTGTCACAGTGGAGGCAGGGTTGCATCAGGTTCCATAGCATCACCACAGTCTCCAGGGCTCCCTGAGCTTCTGTGGTGTCACAGTGGAGGCAGGGTTGCATCAGGTTCCATAGCATCAGCACGGTCTCCAGGGCTCCCAGAGGTTCTGTGGTGTCACAGAGGAGGCAGGGTTGCATCAGGTTCCATAGCATCACCACGGTCTCCAGGGCTCCAAGAGCTTCTGTGGTGTCACAGAGGAGGCAGGGTTGCATCAGGTTCAATAGCATCAGCACGGTCTCCAGGGCTCCCCTGAGCTTCTGTGGTGGTGTCACAGAGGAGCCAGGCTTCCTTGTAGTTCCCCAGGATCACAAAGGCTCTCCTGGGAGCCACGGGTCACAAAGCACCGTGGGCTCTGTGCAGCATTGCTGTGTCACAATGGCCGCTGGCTTCCACGAGCCCCCGCAGTGTCCCAGTGGGCCCCGTGGCTTTAGGAGTGGGTGGCTGGGAGTTGGTGCCAGCGGCTGGGGGAGCAGCAGCAGGGACTGTGTGTGGACAGTGCCGTGGCCACTTGTGTGGCCACTGGTGTCTCTGTGCCAGGCACAGCCGTGGTGTGTAACACCGGCTCTGGGTCCTTTGGCTGTGCAGGTGGCAGTCACGGCCTGGAGCAGGGCTGCTCCCGGGGGACAGCCTGGGGCAGGAGGCTGCTGGAGATTCATTCCCCACACTCCTTGTCATGAGGTGCTCAGAGTGATTGGAAAGGCTGTTGGCAGCAGGCAGTTCTCTGGGTTCAAGCTGTGGAGCTGTCAGCGGGAATGCAAAGGCCAAGCTGGTGAGCCTTTTGTCCTGGTGCCTTTAGTGTGTGAGCAGTCCCTGGTGCCGTTGTCTTTGGATCCTGAGTGTGGGAGAGGCAAGGCTTAGGATGGTGCGTAGAGCTGAGAAGGAAAGTGCCGAGAGCAGCGTGTGTGCTGCTGCTTTGAGGGGTGCAGTTGAAGTTGTAGGCAGCAAGAGCTTTCTCAGCTGGCCCTTTTGTGAGCTCTGCTTTTGCCAGATGACTTCCATCTTACCCTCTTACCATCTTAGCCTCTCATTTTTGCATATCCCAAACCCCCTTCCAAACATCCAGCAGCTGCTTGTAAAGAAGAAGTCCTAGAACAAAAAGCCAGTGCTGCCTTTCATAGCCCCTTTGCTGTCTATGAAGTAGAGGAAAGAAGCTAGTGAGACGCACTTTCTTTCTCAACTCCATAGAGCGCATCCTTCTCTCAAGGTGGCAGAGTCCTTGGCGGAAGTGAAGCATCTGCAGCTGCAGTTCAGACTGAGAGATGTGCCAGGACAGGAAACATTTGCTGACCTTCCCTGTTCCCTGTGCAACATGATTCTCGCATCCCAGTCACTTTCACATACCTTCGGTATCCCTGAGTCCAAGCAGCTAAAGCTCACAGAGACAGAAGTGTCAGGAAGGGAAACGTTCCAAAAGCACCCCCTTCTCTTATCAGCATATAAATTGTGCACAACAGGCTGCGGCACCGAACCTTCCTTCTCAGATAGACATGCCATCACACTTTTCACTCTTGCAGCTCGGTTGAAAAGCTCCAGCAGCTGCTCCCGCAATAGCAAAAGGTTCTAGAAGTGAAAGCCAGTTTGGGGCTGCACCTTCTCCTTGCCGCATGTAAGCCACACCAAACTCCCTGATGCACTCTGTCCTCCCCTTCTCAAAGGAGTAGACGGTGGCATCAGGACACACCTGTGTCCCAGCAGCTGGGTGCCCAGCCGGGAGCAGGAGCAGGGCTGGGGCTGCTCCCAAAGTTGCCCCGCCCCAATGCCAGAGCCGGACATATGCTGAGGGGGGGCTGGATCAGGCTTTATTGTCCAGCTGCATGCCAGGAGTGAGCACAAAATCTACCTGCATTCTCTGCAGCATGCCATCCTGGAGCAGAGCCATTGCCAAAGGAAGCCGTCAGCCCGTGCCAAGCCAGTGCCGGAGTGGGATCCTAGCAGCACCTGTGGAAGCCGGGAGAGAGGAGCCCACCTGGAGCAGGTTCGTGCAGGATTAATCATCCCGTGGCTTCCCACCAGGGTCCTGTTGCTTCCAAAAGGCCCCACAGTGTCACTGTGGCCCCTCGGTTCCACCAGGTTCCATAGCGTCACTGTGGTGCCCAGGGTTCCGTCAGCTTCGCCAGCATCCCCACGGTCTGCAGAGCTCCCCGAGCTTCTGTGGTGTCACAGTGGAGGCAGGGTTGCATCAGGTTCCATAGCATCAGCACGGTCTCCAGGGCTCCCAGAGGTTCTGTGGTGTCACAGTGGAGGCAGGGTTGCATCAGGTTCCATAGCATCACCACAGTCTCCAGGGCTCCCTGAGCTTCTGTGGTGTCACAGTGGAGGCAGGGTTGCATCAGGTTCCATAGCATCAGCACGGTCTCCAGGGCTCCCAGAGGTTCTGTGGTGTCACAGAGGAGGCAGGGTTGCATCAGGTTCCATAGCATCACCACGGTCTCCAGGGCTCCAAGAGCTTCTGTGGTGTCACAGAGGAGGCAGGGTTGCATCAGGTTCAATAGCATCAGCACGGTCTCCAGGGCTCCCCTGAGCTTCTGTGGTGGTGTCACAGAGGAGCCAGGCTTCCTTGTAGTTCCCCAGCATCACAAAGGCTCTCCTGGGAGCCACGGGTCACAAAGCACCGTGGGCTCTGTGCAGCCCCGCTGTGTCACAATGGCCGCTGGCTTCCACGAGCCCCCGCAGTGTCCCAGTGGGCCCCGTGGCTTTAGGAGTGGGTGGCTGGGAGTTGGTGCCAGCGGCTGGGGGAGCAGCAGCAGGGACTGTGTGTGGACAGTGCCATGGCCACTTGTGTGGCCACTGGTGTCTCTGTGCCAGGCACAGCCGTGGTGTGTAACACCGGCTCTGGGTCCTTTGGCTGTGCAGGTGGCAGTCACGGCCTGGAGCAGGGCTGCTCCCGGGGGACAGCCTGGGGCAGGAGGCTGCTGGAGATTCATTCCCCACACTCCTTGTCATGAGGTGCTCAGAGTGATTGGAAAGGCTGTTGGCAGCAGGCAGTTCTCTGGGTTCAAGCTGTGGAGCTGTCAGCGGGAATGCAAAGGCCAAGCTGCTGAGCCTTTTGTCCTGGTGCCTTTAGTGTGTGAGCAGTCCCTGGTGCCGTTGTCTTTGGATCCTGAGTGTGGGAGAGGCAAGGCTTAGGATGGTGCGTAGAGCTGAGAAGGAAAGTGCCGAGAGCAGCGTGTGTGCTGCTGCTTTGAGGGGTGCAGTTGAAGTTGTAGGCAGCAAGAGCTTTCTCAGCTGGCCCTTTTGTGAGCTCTGCTTTTGCCAGATGACTTCCATCTTACCCTCTTACCACCTTAGCCTCTCATTTTTGCATATCCCAAACCCCCTTCCAAACATCCAGCAGCTGCTTGTAAAGAAGAAGTCCTAGAACAAAAAGCCAGTGCTGCCTTTCATAGCCCCTTTGCTGTCTATGAAGTAGAGGAAAGAAGCTAGTGAGACGCACTTTCTTTCTCAACTCCATAGAGCGCATCCTTCTCTCAAGGTGGCAGAGTCCTTGGCGGAAGTGAAGCATCTGCAGCTGCAGTTCAGACTGAGAGATGTGCCAGGACAGGAAACATTTGCTGACCTTCCCTGTTCCCTGTGCAACATGATTCTCGCATCCCAGTCACTTTCACATACCTTCGGTATCCCTGAGTCCAAGCAGCTAAAGCTCACAGAGACAGAAGTGTCAGGAAGGAAAACGTTCCAAAAGCACCCCCTTCTCTTATCAGCGTATAAATTGTGCACAACAGGCTGCGGCACCGAACCTTCCTTCTCAGATAGACATGCCATCACACTTTTCACTCTTGCAGCTCGGTTGAAAAGCTCCAGCAGCTGCTCCCGCAATAGCAAAAGGTTCTAGAAGTGAAAGCCAGTTTGGGGCTGCACCTTCTCCTTGCCGCATGTAAGCCACACCAAACTCCCTGATGCACTCTGTCCTCCCCTTCTCAAAGGAGTAGACGGTGGCATCAGGACACACCTGTGTCCCAGCAGCTGGGTGCCCAGCTGGGAGCAGGAGCAGGGCTGGGGCTGCTCCCAAAGTTGCCCCGCCCCAATGCCAGAGCCGGACATATGCTGAGGGGGGGCTGGATCAGGCTTTATTGTCCAGCTGCATGCCAGGAGTGAGCACAAAATCTACCTGCATTCTCTGCAGCATGCCATCCTGGAGCAGAGCCATTGCCAAAGGAAGCCGTCAGCCCGTGCCAAGCCAGTGCCGGAGTGGGATCCTAGCAGCACCTGTGGAAGCCGGGAGAGAGGAGCCCACCTGGAGCAGGTTCGTGCAGGATTAATCATCCCGTGGCTTCCCACCAGGGTCCTGTTGCTTCCAAAAGGCCCCACAGTGTCACTGTGGCCCCTCGGTTCCACCAGGTTCCATAGCGTCACTGTGGTGCCCAGGGTTCCGTCAGCTTCGCCAGCATCCCCACGGTCTGCAGAGCTCCCCGAGCTTCTGTGGTGTCACAGTGGAGGCAGGGTTGCATCAGGTTCCATAGCATCAGCACGGTCTCCAGGGCTCCCAGAGGTTCTGTGGTGTCACAGTGGAGGCAGGGTTGCATCAGGTTCCATAGCATCACCACAGTCTCCAGGGCTCCCTGAGCTTCTGTGGTGTCACAGTGGAGGCAGGGTTGCATCAGGTTCCATAGCATCAGCACGGTCTCCAGGGCTCCCAGAGGTTCTGTGGTGTCACAGAGGAGGCAGGGTTGCATCAGGTTCCATAGCATCACCACGGTCTCCAGGGCTCCAAGAGCTTCTGTGGTGTCACAGAGGAGGCAGGGTTGCATCAGGTTCAATAGCATCAGCACGGTCTCCAGGGCTCCCCTGAGCTTCTGTGGTGGTGTCACAGAGGAGCCAGGCTTCCTTGTAGTCCCCCAGCATCACAAATGTCGAAATTGATGGCGATGATGGTGATGAGGGTGTGGGTTCGGTCGGGCCCGGCTGGAGATGGACGGCGACGAGAGATCTCTATAAGCAGGTCTTTGGAGCATGCAGTTTATTGCAGAGGGCGTGGGTACAGGGGCACTGCTTAGAGCTGCCAGCTGCAGCTCCAAGCAGGCCCAAGGTGTAAGAGAGGGAGAGAGAGTGAGCGAGAGAGCTAGAGCAAGAGGCTGAGAGCTAAGAGTGTAAAGAGCAAGAGAGACAAACTAAGAGGAGAGCTGAATTAAGAGGAAGAAGAAGAGCAAGAGAGTTACTAAGAGAGCTACTAAGAGGAGAAGAGCATTACTAAGAGAGCTACTAAGAGAGTTACTAAGAGCGTTACTAAGAGGAGAAGAGCATTACTAAGAGGAGAGGAGTTAAGAGAGCGAGGAGCTTGTTACAATACAATAAATCATCTTCTGTAGTGAATATTCTAATTCTCAGTAGCCAATCTAATACAAGGTACAAATCCTATAGCATTTACATACAGCCTATAAGAGTTCTTACATTACCATAGAGTGTTACATTTTAACTTCTAAAAACTACTCTTTGGACCCCTTCTGCTGAGCTAGTAGGGTCTGCTCTGACCCTTGGACCTGTCTGCAAGCAGAGGGTATTGTTCAATCAAGAGGGGATTACCTTCAGCCGGCTATACCATTGTTTTCCAGTTGTTCAGTAACTAAGACTCTATATCTCAAAGATGGCCTTCATTTCGATGTCGCTCACAGTTTTCATATTCCCAGAATCTTTTGTTAGGCAATCATATTTATAAGGCTTTCCTGTTTCATCTTCCCCAACATCTCCCCCGTTCTGATGAACAACTAAGATATTAGATACAGTCCTACTCGTTATTTTTTGCACACACTGAAGCATACAAGGTACTGCTACTAAAACTATAATTATTACTACTAGAATAATCAAGCCTATTTTACAGAGTTCCCTTAGCCAAGGTGCAAAGCTCCAATCATCAAACAAACTGTCCAGCCAAGACGGGTCATCTGTTCTAATTTGGTTAGCTAGATCCTTTAGGTTTTGTAGCTGTTTGTGAATGGAAACAGAATGATCGGATAAGTTCATACAGCATAATCCTTCAAAATCTTCACAGCCGTGCCCATGTGCTAATAAAAGATAATCAACGGCAGCTCTATTTTGTAAAGTGGCATGTCTGACTGCCTCTTCATCGGTTAACAGATCACTGATCATAGTAGAGGTGGCATTTACCTCCTTGCTGAGCCAACATCCCAACTTGTTTAACTGTTTTAAAGCAATTGAGGAGCTTAACTGAGGTAGAAAAATGCTTGCAACAATTGATTTTCCAGAGTTCCAAGGGTGGAAGTCACTATCACAGTCACTATCGTACTGATGTCCCCAGGAAGATCTGATCTTTCTGCTTTTCTTTTTGATTACCTCTTTGACACTGGGAGCAATAATTGTAAGTTGTCCCAGAGCACAAGGGCCACCATCTATTTTTGAAGGTATACCTTGCCAGGCCCTGTCTCCACAGATGAGCCAAATTCCTCTGGGGAATCGAATAGGAAGTTTGCTAAAACGATCTGCATGAGGTTCGTCATATATAAGAAGCTTAACTTGACTACACCAAGAAGTTACATTGCTATAAGCTGGGTGATATGGGGTAACATTTAAATGGGGACCGTTTTCTCCTTGAAAGTGAAAGAAATAGCAGGTATCCATAGTTAACGAACCTAGGATTTCTAGCTCTTGAAGGTCAGATTTATCAATTTTAGAATTATCAATATAAGTTTGGTGTCTATGGCTGGGAGTTGGAGATACATGATGATCGTCATATGGCCAATACTTATCAAGAGTAATATTATCAAAACCTTCTGGAAGAGGTACTCCAACTAAACAGGTTGAAAAAGGTTTGTCAGGGCTTGTGTCAGATAGACAGATGGTATCGGAGCCTGCGGATTTGGCTAAAGCAACCCAGACATTTGTCTTTGGTTGATTCACAGGTAAAGCTTCACTACAAAAACTAAAACAAAAGAATAAAAGCAACATGCACGCGCGCAAATGAGAAAACTCCATTCTTTTCTTGAGCTGTTTTTGGCAGATCACTTTCTTCTGGTGATTCTGCGCAGTTCAGGTCTGGGTGCTTGCTTCCTGGCTTCCACTTGCAGAGTCACTGGCTGGTGTGGTGGCATCAGCAGGCTTTGATGCGAGGTATGGCTTCACGTTTTTTGCTGGAACCCACTTGATTCCTTCACCTGTGGAAACACATGCAAACCCCTTCCCCCACATTATAAGATTGTATGGTCCTTCTATTTTTCCTGAGTCTAGATTTTTAATCAAAACTGGGGGGCGCTCTTTCAGTTTTGCTTTTTTGTTGTTCAAAAAATGTCTATAAATGGGGGGATCAGGCTCTTCTGCAGAGCTATTCAAAAAATTGTAAACATACAAAGCCTTGTTCAACCTCCTTTGAGGTGTATCCTGGACTTCTCCCCCTCTCTGTTGATCTAAAATGCGTTTTAGGGTTTGATGTGTTCTTTTTAGGGTACTTTTTAGCAGTTGTTTAAGATACGGTGAGCAAATACCACTATCTCTTACAGCCCTTCTTAGTTCTTTAATTTCGTGAGTGGGGATGGGAACCCACGTTTTGGGACTGTCAGGCTGTTGGCTAGCTATCACAGGCTTAGCTAATAGACTTTCATCTTTACAGCTTTGGAGTCTTATTTCATGCCAATCTGTTAATTGAGAATAATCTGAGCACTTTGGAGGATTTTTTGATTCAGAAAGTAGCGCTAACAAACTCTCAGAACTCGTTTTCTCCTTATGGGTTGCAAGATCCCAGCCGCTCGCTGGCGGGACTCTGGGGCTCATTGCAAACAAATCTGGCTGCTTTTCAGGGTTTCCTGGTGTTAGATTTAAAGCATCAGCTCGGGCAGAGCGGCTCTCCGTCTTCCCTGCCACTGGAGCTGCACCACTGCCCTCCGTTCCCCCCCTGTTTGCGGCTTGTGAGGCGAGGCTGAGCTGCGCGGAGGGATGTTGCTGGGCGGCGGTAGCCGAGGGATACAGCTGTGCGGTGCCGGAGGGCCCCGGCGGGGGCGGCGATGGCACTGCCGATCTCCGCGGTGGCGGGCGAGGAGGCGGGGGGGCCGCGAGCAACCGGCTCCGCGGCAGCGGGCGAGGGGGTGCGGGTGGCTCTATTGAAGGCGAGGTGAAAGCCGTGGGGGGCGGTGGCGGAGCTAGTTCCGTGAGCAGTGCTGTGGTTGGAGAAGTGTGAGCGTGCGTGGGTTACGCCATCAGGTCAACGTGGCGGACTGTGATGGCCGCTGTCTGTGTGTCGGGGAGAGCGGGAGGTGGCAGGGCTGTCCCGTCGGCAGGAGACGATCCCGGGGCTGCGGGAGGCGGGAGGGCCGGCGTGGAGGCGGCGGGAGTATGTTGCGGTGGGGCCATGGCGAACGGTGGGCCAGTCGGCGGCTGGACCGCGGCGTGCTGCCGCTGGGAGTTTGCAGGCTGGGCTGGTGTGGCTGCCGGCGCGGCGGTGCCAGGAGACGGGGCTGGAGCAGCGGCAGGCACGGGAGAGGCAGCAGCCATCTGTGTAGGCGCTGCAGCGCCGGCACCAGGTGGCTGGCGGGGCTGGGGCGCTCCGTGTCCCACGGACGCGGACGGGACGTTGACCACCACCGGCGCCGTGTCGGTGGCGGCGAGGGGGACCTGGGGGGCTGGAAGAAGGGTCGCCGCCTGGCTTTGCGGGGGGCCGGCTATGATGGTGGCTACAGCCATAACAGGCGCGGCTAGGGGAGCGGTAGGACCCGTAGGTGGCTGGGGAGCAGCCGCTGGCCCCGCGGGGCTATCGGCGGGGGGCGGGGCCGCGAAGGCGCTGGCGGACGGGGTGGGAGGAGCGAGGGACGGGGCCGCGAAGACGCTGGAGCCGAGGGCGGGGACCGCGGGAGCCGGGGCAGCAGGGAGGAACGGGATGGGGGGGGCGGGGATGGGGGGAGCGGTGGAGGGGGTCGTAGGGTCCGGTGGGACAGGGGTGACGGCTGCCAGGACAGCGGGGGCGGGGGGCGGGGCGGCACGAGTCAGTCGGACCGCGGCTACCGGAGCCGCGAGAGGCGGGACAGCAGGGACTAACGGGACCGTGGGGGTGGAGATGACGGGGGCGGTGGGGGGGGCGGTGGAGTCCGGTGGGGCAGGGGTGACCGGTGCAGGGACCGCGGGGGGGTGGGGCGGGGCGGCACGAGACAGCTGGACCGCGGGTACCGGAGCCGTGAGGTCCGGCGGCGGGGCGGGGGCCGTGCCCGGTTGCAGGCTCGCGGCGGCAAGGGGCGGGCTCGCAGCAGGAGCGGGACCCGGCGAGGTGGCTGCTGCGGGCGGCGCCTTCACAGCAAACAGCTCCACGAGCGCTCTGCAAGCCGGGACCAGCTCCGCGGCAGCCCAATCCCGGCGGGAGATATTATTAAAGAGTTTAACCCGAACTGTGTCCCAGAAGTCTCTTGTAAAGACGGCTGAACGGTCAGCATTTGGGAAATTAATCAGAGTCCATTCTAAGAGGTTTTTTAGCTCCTGTTTAGGTAATTGACTTGGACCGGAGCTTAGTAAGTACTTAAGTTGTTTATAGAGATGTCTGTCATGGGCAGAGTGAGTTTGTCCCATTATTGACCAGTATGATACTCACCTAGATGTCGCAGGGGGCAGGGTCCTTAATCAGAAGTCCGTCGTGGGGGGCTGGCCAGGCTCTCCACACGGCGCTCAGGACGCTGCTGTCGGGTCCCTCCTCAGAGCTCCGGTTTCAGGCGTCGCTTGGCAACGGCTTTCCGTGCTCGGGACCTCGCAGGTGTCTCCACTCAGAGCTCCAGCGCGGGCGGTGCTGAGCAATACCCGCCTGTGCTCGGGCGCGCGGCTGGATCCCTCCTAAGAGCTCCGGTCTGCACTGCTTAGCAGCGTGTCCGTGCTCGAGGGGTACCACGGCAAACTTCCTCAAAGAGCTCCAGGTAACCGCTGCGCAGCAGTGGCCGTCTGTGCTCGAGGACTGCCAGGCAATTTCCTCCCTCCGAGAGCTCCAGGTAATTGCTACGAAGTAACGGCTCCCCGTGCTCGAGGGCTGCCTCAGCAGAGTTATAGAGCTCCGGCTTTTACGCTGCGCAGCAACGGTATGCCGTGCTCACGACACGTTCCAGGTGGCTATAACTGGTCTTTTAGTTACCGTCCATGGCGAAGTCTCTCACAGGTGGAAGAAGCTGAATCAGGCCTTCACTCACGTTTGGGCGCCAGTTTGTCGAAATTGATGGCGATGATGGTGATGAGGGTGTGGGTTCGGTCGGGCCGGCTGGAGATGGACGGCGACGAGAGATCTCTATAAGCAGGTCTTTGGAGCATGCAGTTTATTGCAGAGGGCGTGGGTACAGGGGCACTGCTTAGAGCTGCCAGCTGCAGCTCCAAGCAGGCCCAAGGTGTAAGAGAGGGAGAGAGAGTGAGCGAGAGAGCTAGAGCAAGAGGCTGAGAGCTAAGAGTGTAAAGAGCAAGAGAGACAAACTAAGAGGAGAGCTGAATTAAGAGGAAGAAGAAGAGCAAGAGAGTTACTAAGAGAGCTACTAAGAGGAGAAGAGCATTACTAAGAGAGCTACTAAGAGAGTTACTAAGAGCGTTACTAAGAGGAGAAGAGCATTACTAAGAGGAGAGGAGTTAAGAGAGCGAGGAGCTTGTTACAATACAATAAATCATCTTCTGTAGTGAATATTCTAATTCTCAGTAGCCAATCTAATACAAGGTACAAATCCTATAGCATTTACATACAGCCTATAAGAGTTCTTACATTACCATAGAGTGTTACATTTTAACTTCTAAAAACTACTCTTTGGACCCCTTCTGCTGAGCTAGTAGGGTCTGCTCTGACCCTTGGACCTGTCTGCAAGCAGAGGGTATTGTTCAATCAAGAGGGGATTACCTTCAGCCGGCTATACCATTGTTTTCCAGTTGTTCAGTAACTAAGACTCTATATCTCAAAGATGGCCTTCATTTCGATGTCGCTCACAGTTTTCATATTCCCAGAATCTTTTGTTAGGCAATCATATTTATAAGGCTTTCCTGTTTCATCTTCCCCAACAACAAAGGCTCTCCTGGGAGCCACGGGTCACAAAGCACCGTGGGCTCTGTGCAGCCCCGCTGTGTCACAATGGCCGCTGGCTTCCACGAGCCCCCGCAGTGTCCCAGTGGGCCCCGTGGCTTTAGGAGTGGGTGGCTGGGAGTTGGTGCCAGCGGCTGGGGGAGCAGCAGCAGGGACTGTGTGTGGACAGTGCCATGGCCACTTGTGTGGCCACTGGTGTCTCTGTGCCAGGCACAGCCGTGGTGTGTAACACCGGTTCTGGGTCCTTTGGCTGTGCAGGTGGCAGTCACGGCCTGGAGCAGGGCTGCTCCCGGGGGACAGCCTGGGGCAGGAGGCTGCTGGAGATTCATTCCCCACACTCCTTGTCATGAGGTGCTCAGAGTGATTGGAAAGGCTGTTGGCAGCAGGCAGTTCTCTGGGTTCAAGCTGTGGAGCTGTCAGCGGGAATGCAAAGGCCAAGCTGGTGAGCCTTTTGTCCTGGTGCCTTTAGTGTGTGAGCAGTCCCTGGTGCCGTTGTCTTTGGATCCTGAGTGTGGGAGAGGCAAGGCTTAGGATGGTGCGTAGAGCTGAGAAGGAAAGTGCCGAGAGCAGCGTGTGTGCTGCTGCTTTGAGGGGTGCAGTTGAAGTTGTAGGCAGCAAGAGCTTTCTCAGCTGGCCCTTTTGTGAGCTCTGCTTTTGCCAGATGACTTCCATCTTACCCTCTTACCATCTTAGCCTCTCATTTTTGCATATCCCAAACCCCCTTCCAAACATCCAGCAGCTGCTTGTAAAGAAGAAGTCCTAGAACAAAAAGCCAGTGCTGCCTTTCATAGCCCCTTTGCTGTCTATGAAGTAGAGGAAAGAAGCTAGTGAGACGCACTTTCTTTCTCAACTCCATAGAGCACATCCTTCTCTCAAGGTGGCAGAGTCCTTGGCGGAAGTGAAGCATCTGCAGCTGCAGTTCAGACTGAGAGATGTGCCAGGACAGGAAACATTTGCTGACCTTCCCTGTTCCCTGTGCAACATGATTCTCGCATCCCAGTCACTTTCACATACCTTCGGTATCCCTGAGTCCAAGCAGCTAAAGCTCACAGAGACAGAAGTGTCAGGAAGGAAAACGTTCCAAAAGCACCCCCTTCTCTTATCAGCATATAAATTGTGCACAACAGGCTGCGGCACCGAACCTTCCTTCTCAGATAGACATGCCATCACACTTTTCACTCTTGCAGCTCGGTTGAAAAGCTCCAGCAGCTGCTCCCGCAATAGCAAAAGGTTCTAGAAGTGAAAGCCAGTTTGGGGCTGCACCTTCTCCTTGCCGCATGTAAGCCACACCAAACTCCCTGATGCACTCTGTCCTCCCCTTCTCAAAGGAGTAGACGGTGGCATCAGGACACACCTGTGTCCCAGCAGCTGGGTGCCCAGCCGGGAGCAGGAGCAGGGCTGGGGCTGCTCCCAAAGTTGCCCCGCCCCAATGCCAGAGCCGGACATATGCTGAGGGGGGGCTGGATCAGGCTTTATTGTCCAGCTGCATGCCAGGAGTGAGCACAAAATCTACCTGCATTCTCTGCAGCATGCCATCCTGGAGCAGAGCCATTGCCAAAGGAAGCCGTGAGCCCGTGCCAAGCCAGTGCCGGAGTGGGATCCTAGCAGCACCTGTGGAAGCCGGGAGAGAGGAGCCCACCTGGAGCAGGTTCGTGCAGGATTAATCATCCCGTGGCTTCCCACCAGGGTCCTGTTGCTTCCAAAAGGCCCCACAGTGTCACTGTGGCCCCTCGGTTCCACCAGGTTCCATAGCGTCACTGTGGTGCCCAGGGTTCCGTCAGCTTCGCCAGCATCCCCACGGTCTGCAGAGCTCCCCGAGCTTCTGTGGTGTCACAGTGGAGGCAGGGTTGCATCAGGTTCCATAGCATCAGCACGGTCTCCAGGGCTCCCAGAGGTTCTGTGGTGTCACAGTGGAGGCAGGGTTGCATCAGGTTCCATAGCATCACCACAGTCTCCAGGGCTCCCTGAGCTTCTGTGGTGTCACAGTGGAGGCAGGGTTGCATCAGGTTCCATAGCATCAGCACGGTCTCCAGAGCTCCCAGAGGTTCTGTGGTGTCACAGAGGAGGCAGGGTTGCATCAGGTTCAATAGCATCAGCACGGCCTCCAGGGCTCCCCTGAGCTTCTGTGGTGGTGTCACAGAGGAGCCAGGCTTCCTTGTAGTTCCCCAGCATCACAAAGGCTCTCCTGGGAGCCACGGGTCACAAAGCACCGTGGGCTCTGTGCAGCCCCGCTGTGTCACAATGGCCGCTGGCTTCCACGAGCCCCCGCAGTGTCCCAGTGGGCCCCGTGGCTTTAGGAGTGGGTGGCTGGGAGTTGGTGCCAGCGGCTGGGGGAGCAGCAGCAGGGACTGTGTGTGGACAGTGCCATGGCCACTTGTGTGGCCACTGGTGTCTCTGTGCCAGGCACAGCCGTGGTGTGTAACACCGGCTCTGGGTCCTTTGGCTGTGCAGGTGGCAGTCACAGCCTGGAGCAGGGCTGCTCCCGGGGGACAGCCTGGGGCAGGAGGCTGCTGGAGATTCATTCCCCACACTCCTTGTCATGAGGTGCTCAGAGTGATTGGAAAGGCTGTTGGCAGCAGGCAGTTCTCTGGGTTCAAGCTGTGGAGCTGTCAGCGGGAATGCAAAGGCCAAGCTGGTGAGCCTTTTGTCCTGGTGCCTTTAGTGTGTGAGCAGTCCCTGGTGCCGTTGTCTTTGGATCCTGAGTGTGGGAGAGGCAAGGCTTAGGATGGTGCGTAGAGCTGAGAAGGAAAGTGCCGAGAGCAGCGTGTGTGCTGCTGCTTTGAGGGGTGCAGTTGAAGTTGTAGGCAGCAAGAGCTTTCTCAGCTGGCCCTTTTGTGAGCTCTGCTTTTGCCAGATGACTTCCATCTTACCCTCTTACCATCTTAGCCTCTCATTTTTGCATATCCCAAACCCCCTTCCAAACATCCAGCAGCTGCTTGTAAAGAAGAAGTCCTAGAACAAAAAACCAGTGCTGCCTTTCATAGCCCCTTTGCTGTCTATGAAGTAGAGGAAAGAAGCTAGTGAGACGCACTTTCTTTCTCAACTCCATAGAGCGCATCCTTCTCTCAAGGTGGCAGAGTCCTTGGCGGAAGTGAAGCATCTGCAGCTGCAGTTCAGACTGAGAGATGTGCCAGGACAGGAAACATTTGCTGACCTTCCCTGTTCCCTGTGCAACATGATTCTCGCATCCCAGTCACTTTCACATACCTTCGGTATCCCTGAGTCCAAGCAGCTAAAGCTCACAGAGACAGAAGTGTCAGGAAGGAAAACGTTCCAAAAGCACCCCCTTCTCTTATCAGCATATAAATTGTGCACAACAGGCTGCGGCACCGAACCTTCCTTCTCAGATAGACATGCCATCACACTTTTCACTCTTGCAGCTCGGTTGAAAAGCTCCAGCAGCTGCTCCCGCAATAGCAAAAGGTTCTAGAAGTGAAAGCCAGTTTGGGGCTGCACCTTCTCCTTGCCGCATGTAAGCCACACCAAACTCCCTGATGCACTCTGTCCTCCCCTTCTCAAAGGAGTAGACGGTGGCATCAGGACACACCTGTGTCCCAGCAGCTGGGTGCCCAGCCGGGAGCAGGAGCAGGGCTGGGGCTGCTCCCAAAGTTGCCCCGCCCCAATGCCAGAGCCGGACATATGCTGAGGGGGGGCTGGATCAGGCTTTATTGTCCAGCTGCATGCCAGGAGTGAGCACAAAATCTACCTGCATTCTCTGCAGCATGCCATCCTGGAGCAGAGCCATTGCCAAAGGAAGCCGTGAGCCCGTGCCAAGCCAGTGCCGGAGTGGGATCCTAGCAGCACCTGTGGAAGCCGGGAGAGAGGAGCCCACCTGGAGCAGGTTCGTGCAGGATTAATCATCCCGTGGCTTCCCACCAGGGTCCTGTTGCTTCCAAAAGGCCCCACAGTGTCACTGTGGCCCCTCGGTTCCACCAGGTTCCATAGCGTCACTGTGGTGCCCAGGGTTCCGTCAGCTTCGCCAGCATCCCCACGGTCTGCAGAGCTCCCCGAGCTTCTGTGGTGTCACAGTGGAGGCAGGGTTGCATCAGGTTCCATAGCATCAGCACGGTCTCCAGGGCTCCCAGAGGTTCTGTGGTGTCACAGTGGAGGCAGGGTTGCATCAGGTTCCATAGCATCACCACAGTCTCCAGGGCTCCCTGAGCTTCTGTGGTGTCACAGTGGAGGCAGGGTTGCATCAGGTTCCATAGCATCAGCACGGTCTCCAGGGCTCCCAGAGGTTCTGTGGTGTCACAGAGGAGGCAGGGTTGCATCAGGTTCCATAGCATCACCACGGTCTCCAGGGCTCCAAGAGCTTCTGTGGTGTCACAGAGGAGGCAGGGTTGCATCAGGTTCAATAGCATCAGCACAGTCTCAAGGGCTCCCCTGAGCTTCTGTGGTGGTGTCACAGAGGAGCCAGGCTTCCTTGTAGTTCCCCAGCATCACAAAGGCTCTCCTGGGAGCCACGGGTCACAAAGCACCGTGGGCTCTGTGCAGCCCCGCTGTGTCACAATGGCCGCTGGCTTCCACGAGCCCCCGCAGTGTCCCAGTGGGCCCCGTGGCTTTAGGAGTGGGTGGCTGGGAGTTGGTGCCAGCGGCTGGGGGAGCAGCAGCAGGGACTGTGTGTGGACAGTGCCATGGCCACTTGTGTGGCCACTGGTGTCTCTGTGCCAGGCACAGCCGTGGTGTGTAACACCGGCTCTGGGTCCTTTGGCTGTGCAGGTGGCAGTCACAGCCTGGAGCAGGGCTGCTCCCGGGGGACAGCCTGGGGCAGGAGGCTGCTGGAGATTCATTCCCCACACTCCTTGTCATGAGGTGCTCAGAGTGATTGGAAAGGCTGTTGGCAGCAGGCAGTTCTCTGGGTTCAAGCTGTGGAGCTGTCAGCGGGAATGCAAAGGCCAAGCTGGTGAGCCTTTTGTCCTGGTGCCTTTAGTGTGTGAGCAGTCCCTGGTGCCGTTGTCTTTGGATCCTGAGTGTGGGAGAGGCAAGGCTTAGGATGGTGCGTAGAGCTGAGAAGGAAAGTGCCGAGAGCAGCATGTGTGCTGCTGCTTTGAGGGGTGCAGTTGAAGTTGTAGGCAGCAAGAGCTTTCTCAGCTGGCCCTTTTGTGAGCTCTGCTTTTGCCAGATGACTTCCATCTTACCCTCTTACCATCTTAGCCTCTCATTTTTGCATATCCCAAACCCCCTTCCAAACATCCAGCAGCTGCTTGTAAAGAAGAAGTCCTAGAACAAAAAGCCAGTGCTGCCTTTCATAGCCCCTTTGCTGTCTATGAAGTAGAGGAAAGAAGCTAGTGAGACGCACTTTCTTTCTCAACTCCATAGAGCGCATCCTTCTCTCAAGGTGGCAGAGTCCTTGGCGGAAGTGAAGCATCTGCAGCTGCAGTTCAGACTGAGAGATGTGCCAGGACAGGAAACATTTGCTGACCTTCCCTGTTCCCTGTGCAACATGATTCTCGCATCCCAGTCACTTTCACATACCTTCGGTATCCCTGAGTCCAAGCAGCTAAAGCTCACAGAGACAGAAGTGTCAGGAAGGAAAACGTTCCAAAAGCACCCCCTTCTCTTATCAGCATATAAATTGTGCACAACAGGCTGCGGCACCGAACCTTCCTTCTCAGATAGACATGCCATCACACTTTTCACTCTTGCAGCTCGGTTGAAAAGCTCCAGCAGCTGCTCCCGCAATAGCAAAAGGTTCTAGAAGTGAAAGCCAGTTTGGGGCTGCACCTTCTCCTTGCCGCATGTAAGCCACACCAAACTCCCTGATGCACTCTGTCCTCCCCTTCTCAAAGGAGTAGACGGTGGCATCAGGACACACCTGTGTCCCAGCAGCTGGGTGCCCAGCCGGGAGCAGGAGCAGGGCTGGGGCTGCTCCCAAAGTTGCCCCGCCCCAATGCCAGAGCCGGACATATGCTGAGGGGGGGCTGGATCAGGCTTTATTGTCCAGCTGCATGCCAGGAGTGAGCACAAAATCTACCTGCATTCTCTGCAGCATGCCATCCTGGAGCAGAGCCATTGCCAAAGGAAGCCGTGAGCCCGTGCCAAGCCAGTGCCGGAGTGGGATCCTAGCAGCACCTGTGGAAGCTGGGAGAGAGGAGCCCACCTGGAGCAGGTTCGTGCAGGATTAATCATCCCGTGGCTTCCCACCAGGGTCCTGTTGCTTCCAAAAGGCCCCACAGTGTCACTGTGGCCCCTCGGTTCCACCAGGTTCCATAGCGTCACTGTGGTGCCCAGGGTTCCGTCAGCTTCGCCAGCATCCCCACGGTCTGCAGAGCTCCCCGAGCTTCTGTGGTGTCACAGTGGAGGCAGGGTTGCATCAGGTTCCATAGCATCAGCACGGTCTCCAGGGCTCCCAGAGGTTCTGTGGTGTCACAGTGGAGGCAGGGTTGCATCAGGTTCCATAGCATCACCACAGTCTCCAGGGCTCCCTGAGCTTCTGTGGTGTCACAGTGGAGGCAGGGTTGCATCAGGTTCCATAGCATCAGCACGGTCTCCAGGGCTCCCAGAGGTTCTGTGGTGTCACAGAGGAGGCAGGGTTGCATCAGGTTCCATAGCATCACCACGGTCTCCAGGGCTCCAAGAGCTTCTGTGGTGTCACAGAGGAGGCAGGGTTGCATCAGGTTCAATAGCATCAGCACAGTCTCAAGGGCTCCCCTGAGCTTCTGTGGTGGTGTCACAGAGGAGCCAGGCTTCCTTGTAGTTCCCCAGCATCACAAAGGCTCTCCTGGGAGCCACGGGTCACAAAGCACCGTGGGCTCTGTGCAGCCCCGCTGTGTCACAATGGCCGCTGGCTTCCACGAGCCCCCGCAGTGTCCCAGTGGGCCCCGTGGCTTTAGGAGTGGGTGGCTGGGAGTTGGTGCCAGCGGCTGGGGGAGCAGCAGCAGGGACTGTGTGTGGACAGTGCCATGGCCACTTGTGTGGCCACTGGTGTCTCTGTGCCAGGCACAGCCGTGGTGTGTAACACCGGCTCTGAGTCCTTTGGCTGTGCAGGTGGCAGTCACAGCCTGGAGCAGGGCTGCTCCCGGGGGACAGCCTGGGGCAGGAGGCTGCTGGAGATTCATTCCCCACACTCCTTGTCATGAGGTGCTCAGAGTGATTGGAAAGGCTGTTGGCAGCAGGCAGTTCTCTGGGTTCAAGCTGTGGAGCTGTCAGCGGGAATGCAAAGGCCAAGCTGCTGAGCCTTTTGTCCTGGTGCCTTTAGTGTGTGAGCAGTCCCTGGTGCCGTTGTCTTTGGATCCTGAGTGTGGGAGAGGCAAGGCTTAGGATGGTGCGTAGAGCTGAGAAGGAAAGTGCCGAGAGCAGCGTGTGTGCTGCTGCTTTGAGGGGTGCAGTTGAAGTTGTAGGCAGCAAGAGCTTTCTCAGCTGGCCCTTTTGTGAGCTCTGCTTTTGCCAGATGACTTCCATCTTACCCTCTTACCATCTTAGCCTCTCATTTTTGCATATCCCAAACCCCCTTCCAAACATCCAGCAGCTGCTTGTAAAGAAGAAGTCCTAGAACAAAAAGCCAGTGCTGCCTTTCATAGCCCCTTTGCTGTCTATGAAGTAGAGGAAAGAAGCTAGTGAGACGCACTTTCTTTCTCAACTCCATAGAGCGCATCCTTCTCTCAAGGTGGCAGAGTCCTTGGCGGAAGTGAAGCATCTGCAGCTGCAGTTCAGACTGAGAGATGTGCCAGGACAGGAAACATTTGCTGACCTTCCCTGTTCCCTGTGCAACATGATTCTCGCATCCCAGTCACTTTCACATACCTTCGGTATCCCTGAGTCCAAGCAGCTAAAGCTCACAGAGACAGAAGTGTCAGGAAGGAAAACGTTCCAAAAGCACCCCCTTCTCTTATCAGCATATAAATTGTGCACAACAGGCTGCGGCACCGAACCTTCCTTCTCAGATAGACATGCCATCACACTTTTCACTCTTGCAGCTCGGTTGAAAAGCTCCAGCAGCTGCTCCCGCAATAGCAAAAGGTTCTAGAAGTGAAAGCCAGTTTGGGGCTGCACCTTCTCCTTGCCGCATGTAAGCCACACCAAACTCCCTGATGCACTCTGTCCTCCCCTTCTCAAAGGAGTAGACGGTGGCATCAGGACACACCTGTGTCCCAGCAGCTGGGTGCCCAGCCGGGAGCAGGAGCAGGGCTGGGGCTGCTCCCAAAGTTGCCCCGCCCCAATGCCAGAGCCGGACATATGCTGAGGGGGGGCTGGATCAGGCTTTATTGTCCAGCTGCATGCCAGGAGTGAGCACAAAATCTACCTGCATTCTCTGCAGCATGCCATCCTGGAGCAGAGCCATTGCCAAAGGAAGCCGTGAGCCCGTGCCAAGCCAGTGCCGGAGTGGGATCCTAGCAGCACCTGTGGAAGCCGGGAGAGAGGAGCCCACCTGGAGCAGGTTCGTGCAGGATTAATCATCCCGTGGCTTCCCACCAGGGTCCTGTTGCTTCCAAAAGGCCCCACAGTGTCACTGTGGCCCCTCGGTTCCACCAGGTTCCATAGCGTCACTGTGGTGCCCAGGGTTCCGTCAGCTTCGCCAGCATCCCCACGGTCTGCAGAGCTCCCCGAGCTTCTGTGGTGTCACAGTGGAGGCAGGGTTGCATCAGGTTCCATAGCATCAGCACGGTCTCCAGGGCTCCCAGAGGTTCTGTGGTGTCACAGTGGAGGCAGGGTTGCATCAGGTTCCATAGCATCACCACAGTCTCCAGGGCTCCCTGAGCTTCTGTGGTGTCACAGTGGAGGCAGGGTTGCATCAGGTTCCATAGCATCAGCACGGTCTCCAGGGCTCCCAGAGGTTCTGTGGTGTCACAGAGGAGGCAGGGTTGCATCAGGTTCCATAGCATCAGCACGGTCTCCAGGGCTCCCCTGAGCTTCTGTGGTGGTGTCACAGAGGAGCCAGGCTTCCTTGTAGTTCCCCAGCATCACAAAGGCTCTCCTGGGAGCCACCGGTCACAAAGCACCGTGGGCTCTGTGCAGCCCCGCTGTGTCACAATGGCCGCTGGCTTCCACGAGCCCCCGCAGTGTCCCAGTGGGCCCCGTGGCTTTAGGAGTGGGTGGCTGGGAGTTGGTGCCAGCGGCTGGGGGAGCAGCAGCAGGGACTGTGTGTGGACAGTGCCATGGCCACTTGTGTGGCCACTGGTGTCTCTGTGCCAGGCACAGCCGTGGTGTGTAACACCGGCTCTGGGTCCTTTGGCTGTGCAGGTGGCAGTCACGGCCTGGAGCAGGGCTGCTCCCGGGGGACAGCCTGGGGCAGGAGGCTGCTGGAGATTCATTCCCCACACTCCTTGTCATGAGGTGCTCAGAGTGATTGGAAAGGCTGTTGGCAGCAGGCAGTTCTCTGGGTTCAAGCTGTGGAGCTGTCAGCGGGAATGCAAAGGCCAAGCTGGTGAGCCTTTTGTCCTGGTGCCTTTAGTGTGTGAGCAGTCCCTGGTGCCGTTGTCTTTGGATCCTGAGTGTGGGAGAGGCAAGGCTTAGGATGGTGCGTAGAGCTGAGAAGGAAAGTGCCGAGAGCAGCGTGTGTGCTGCTGCTTTGAGGGGTGCAGTTGAAGTTGTAGGCAGCAAGAGCTTTCTCAGCTGGCCCTTTTGTGAGCTCTGCTTTTGCCAGATGACTTCCATCTTACCCTCTTACCATCTTAGCCTCTCATTTTTGCATATCCCAAACCCCCTTCCAAACATCCAGCAGCTGCTTGTAAAGAAGAAGTCCTAGAACAAAAAGCCAGTGCTGCCTTTCATAGCCCCTTTGCTGTCTATGAAGTAGAGGAAAGAAGCTAGTGAGACGCACTTTCTTTCTCAACTCCATAGAGCGCATCCTTCTCTCAAGGTGGCAGAGTCCTTGGCGGAAGTGAAGCATCTGCAGCTGCAGTTCAGACTGAGAGATGTGCCAGGACAGGAAACATTTGCTGACCTTCCCTGTTCCCTGTGCAACATGATTCTCGCATCCCAGTCACTTTCACATACCTTCGGTACCCCTGAGTCCAAGCAGCTAAAGCTCACAGAGACAGAAGTGTCAGGAAGGAAAACGTTGCAAAAGCACCCCCTTCTCTTATCAGCATATAAATTGTGCACAACAGGCTGCGGCACCGAACCTTCCTTCTCAGATAGACATGCCATCACACTTTTCACTCTTGCAGCTCGGTTGAAAAGCTCCAGCAGCTGCTCCCGCAATAGCAAAAGGTTCTAGAAGTGAAAGCCAGTTTGGGGCTGCACCTTCTCCTTGCCGCATGTAAGCCACACCAAACTCCCTGATGCACTCTGTCCTCCCCTTCTCAAAGGAGTAGACGGTGGCATCAGGACACACCTGTGTCCCAGCAGCTGGGTGCCCAGCCGGGAGCAGGAGCAGGGCTGGGGCTGCTCCCAAAGTTGCCCCGCCCCAATGCCAGAGCCGGACATATGCTGAGGGGGGGCTGGATCAGGCTTTATTGTCCAGCTGCATGCCAGGAGTGAGCACAAAATCTACCTGCATTCTCTGCAGCATGCCATCCTGGAGCAGAGCCATTGCCAAAGGAAGCCGTGAGCCCGTGCCAAGCCAGTGCCGGAGTGGGATCCTAGCAGCACCTGTGGAAGCCGGGAGAGAGGAGCCCACCTGGAGCAGGTTCGTGCAGGATTAATCATCCCGTGGCTTCCCACCAGGGTCCTGTTGCTTCCAAAAGGCCCCACAGTGTCACTGTGGCCCCTCGGTTCCACCAGGTTCCATAGCGTCACTGTGGTGCCCAGGGTTCCGTCAGCTTCGCCAGCATCCCCACGGTCTGCAGAGCTCCCCGAGCTTCTGTGGTGTCACAGTGGAGGCAGGGTTGCATCAGGTTCCATAGCATCAGCACGGTCTCCAGGGCTCCCAGAGGTTCTGTGGTGTCACAGTGGAGGCAGGGTTGCATCAGGTTCCATAGCATCACCACAGTCTCCAGGGCTCCCTGAGCTTCTGTGGTGTCACAGTGGAGGCAGGGTTGCATCAGGTTCCATAGCATCAGCACGGTCTCCAGGGCTCCCAGAGGTTCTGTGGTGTCACAGAGGAGGCAGGGTTGCATCAGGTTCAATAGCATCAGCACGGTCTCCAGGGCTCCCCTGAGCTTCTGTGGTGGTGTCACAGAGGAGCCAGGCTTCCTTGTAGTTCCCCAGCATCACAAAGGCTCTCCTGGGAGCCACGGGTCACAAAGCACCGTGGGCTCTGTGCAGCCCCGCTGTGTCACAATGGCCGCTGGCTTCCACGAGCCCCCGCAGTGTCCCAGTGGGCCCTGTGGCTTTAGGAGTGGGTGGCTGGGAGTTGGTGCCAGCGGCTGGGGGAGCAGCAGCAGGGACTGTGTGTGGACAGTGCCATGGCCACTTGTGTGGCCACTGGTGTCTCTGTGCCAGGCACAGCCGTGGTGTGTAACACCGGCTCTGGGTCCTTTGGCTGTGCAGGTGGCAGTCACGGCCTGGAGCAGGGCTGCTCCCGGGGGACAGCCTGGGGCAGGAGGCTGCTGGAGATTCATTCCCCACACTCCTTGTCATGAGGTGCTCAGAGTGATTGGAAAGGCTGTTGGCAGCAGGCAGTTCTCTGGGTTCAAGCTGTGGAGCTGTCAGCGGGAATGCAAAGGCCAAGCTGGTGAGCCTTTTGTCCTGGTGCCTTTAGTGTGTGAGCAGTCCCTGGTGCCGTTGTCTTTGGATCCTGAGTGTGGGAGAGGCAAGGCTTAGGATGGTGCGTAGAGCTGAGAAGGAAAGTGCCGAGAGCAGCGTGTGTGCTGCTGCTTTGAGGGGTGCAGTTGAAGTTGTAGGCAGCAAGAGCTTTCTCAGCTGGCCCTTTTGTGAGCTCTGCTTTTGCCAGATGACTTCCATCTTACCCTCTTACCATCTTAGCCTCTCATTTTTGCATATCCCAAACCCCCTTCCAAACATCCAGCAGCTGCTTGTAAAGAAGAAGTCCTAGAACAAAAAGCCAGTGCTGCCTTTCATAGCCCCTTTGCTGTCTATGAAGTAGAGGAAAGAAGCTAGTGAGACGCACTTTCTTTCTCAACTCCATAGAGCGCATCCTTCTCTCAAGGTGGCAGAGTCCTTGGCGGAAGTGAAGCATCTGCAGCTGCAGTTCAGACTGAGAGATGTGCCAGGACAGGAAACATTTGCTGACCTTCCCTGTTCCCTGTGCAACATGATTCTCGCATCCCAGTCACTTTCACATACCTTCGGTATCCCTGAGTCCAAGCAGCTAAAGCTCACAGAGACAGAAGTGTCAGGAAGGAAAACGTTGCAAAAGCACCCCCTTCTGTTATCAGCATATAAATTGTGCACAACAGGCTGCGGCACCGAACCTTCCTTCTCAGATAGACATGCCATCACACTTTTCACTCTTGCAGCTCGGTTGAAAAGCTCCAGCAGCTGCTCCCGCAATAGCAAAAGGTTCTAGAAGTGAAAGCCAGTTTGGGGCTGCACCTTCTCCTTGCCGCATGTAAGCCACACCAAACTCCCTGATGCACTCTGTCCTCCCCTTCTCAAAGGAGTAGACGGTGGCATCAGGACACACCTGTGTCCCAGCAGCTGGGTGCCCAGCCGGGAGCAGGAGCAGGGCTGGGGCTGCTCCCAAAGTTGCCCCGCCCCAATGCCAGAGCCGGACATATGCTGAGGGGGGGCTGGATCAGGCTTTATTGTCCAGCTGCATGCCAGGAGTGAGCACAAAATCTACCTGCATTCTCTGCAGCATGCCATCCTGGAGCAGAGCCATTGCCAAAGGAAGCCGTGAGCCCGTGCCAAGCCAGTGCCGGAGTGGGATCCTAGCAGCACCTGTGGAAGCCGGGAGAGAGGAGCCCACCTGGAGCAGGTTCGTGCAGGATTAATCATCCCGTGGCTTCCCACCAGGGTCCTGTTGCTTCCAAAAGGCCCCACAGTGTCACTGTGGCCCCTCGGTTCCACCAGGTTCCATAGCGTCACTGTGGTGCCCAGGGTTCCGTCAGCTTCGCCAGCATCCCCACGGTCTGCAGAGCTCCCCGAGCTTCTGTGGTGTCACAGTGGAGGCAGGGTTGCATCAGGTTCCATAGCATCAGCACGGTCTCCAGGGCTCCCAGAGGTTCTGTGGTGTCACAGTGGAGGCAGGGTTGCATCAGGTTCCATAGCATCACCACAGTCTCCAGGGCTCCCTGAGCTTCTGTGGTGTCACAGTGGAGGCAGGGTTGCATCAGGTTCCATAGCATCAGCACGGTCTCCAGGGCTCCCAGAGGTTCTGTGGTGTCACAGAGGAGGCAGGGTTGCATCAGGTTCCATAGCATCACCACGGTCTCCAGGGCTCCAAGAGCTTCTGTGGTGTCACAGAGGAGGCAGGGTTGCATCAGGTTCAATAGCATCAGCACAGTCTCAAGGGCTCCCCTGAGCTTCTGTGGTGGTGTCACAGAGGAGCCAGGCTTCCTTGTAGTTCCCCAGCATCACAAAGGCTCTCCTGGGAGCCACGGGTCACAAAGCACCGTGGGCTCTGTGCAGCCCCGCTGTGTCACAATGGCCGCTGGCTTCCACGAGCCCCCGCAGTGTCCCAGTGGGCCCCGTGGCTTTAGGAGTGGGTGGCTGGGAGTTGGTGCCAGCGGCTGGGGGAGCAGCAGCAGGGACTGTGTGTGGACAGTGCCATGGCCACTTGTGTGGCCACTGGTGTCTCTGTGCCAGGCACAGCCGTGGTGTGTAACACCGGCTCTGGGTCCTTTGGCTGTGCAGGTGGCAGTCACAGCCTGGAGCAGGGCTGCTCCCGGGGGACAGCCTGGGGCAGGAGGCTGCTGGAGATTCATTCCCCACACTCCTTGTCATGAGGTGCTCAGAGTGATTGGAAAGGCTGTTGGCAGCAGGCAGTTCTCTGGGTTCAAGCTGTGGAGCTGTCAGCGGGAATGCAAAGGCCAAGCTGGTGAGCCTTTTGTCCTGGTGCCTTTAGTGTGTGAGCAGTCCCTGGTGCCGTTGTCTTTGGATCCTGAGTGTGGGAGAGGCAAGGCTTAGGATGGTGCGTAGAGCTGAGAAGGAAAGTGCCGAGAGCAGCATGTGTGCTGCTGCTTTGAGGGGTGCAGTTGAAGTTGTAGGCAGCAAGAGCTTTCTCAGCTGGCCCTTTTGTGAGCTCTGCTTTTGCCAGATGACTTCCATCTTACCCTCTTACCATCTTAGCCTCTCATTTTTGCATATCCCAAACCCCCTTCCAAACATCCAGCAGCTGCTTGTAAAGAAGAAGTCCTAGAACAAAAAGCCAGTGCTGCCTTTCATAGCCCCTTTGCTGTCTATGAAGTAGAGGAAAGAAGCTAGTGAGACGCACTTTCTTTCTCAACTCCATAGAGCGCATCCTTCTCTCAAGGTGGCAGAGTCCTTGGCGGAAGTGAAGCATCTGCAGCTGCAGTTCAGACTGAGAGATGTGCCAGGACAGGAAACATTTGCTGACCTTCCCTGTTCCCTGTGCAACATGATTCTCGCATCCCAGTCACTTTCACATACCTTCGGTATCCCTGAGTCCAAGCAGCTAAAGCTCACAGAGACAGAAGTGTCAGGAAGGAAAACGTTCCAAAAGCACCCCCTTCTCTTATCAGCATATAAATTGTGCACAACAGGCTGCGGCACCGAACCTTCCTTCTCAGATAGACATGCCATCACACTTTTCACTCTTGCAGCTCGGTTGAAAAGCTCCAGCAGCTGCTCCCGCAATAGCAAAAGGTTCTAGAAGTGAAAGCCAGTTTGGGGCTGCACCTTCTCCTTGCCGCATGTAAGCCACACCAAACTCCCTGATGCACTCTGTCCTCCCCATCTCAAAGGAGTAGACGGTGGCATCAGGACACACCTGTGTCCCAGCAGCTGGGTGCCCAGCCGGGAGCAGGAGCAGGGCTGGGGCTGCTCCCAAAGTTGCCCCGCCCCAATGCCAGAGCCGGACATATGCTGAGGGGGGGCTGGATCAGGCTTTATTGTCCAGCTGCATGCCAGGAGTGAGCACAAAATCTACCTGCATTCTCTGCAGCATGCCATCCTGGAGCAGAGCCATTGCCAAAGGAAGCCGTGAGCCCGTTCCAAGCCAGTGCCAGAGTGGGATCCTAGCAGCACCTGTGGAAGCTGGGAGAGAGGAGCCCACCTGGAGCAGGTTCGTGCAGGATTAATCATCCCGTGGCTTCCCACCAGGGTCCTGTTGCTTCCAAAAGGCCCCACAGTGTCACTGTGGCCCCTCGGTTCCACCAGGTTCCATAGCGTCACTGTGGTGCCCAGGGTTCCGTCAGCTTCGCCAGCATCCCCACGGTCTGCAGAGCTCCCCGAGCTTCTGTGGTGTCACAGTGGAGGCAGGGTTGCATCAGGTTCCATAGCATCAGCACGGTCTCCAGGGCTCCCAGAGGTTCTGTGGTGTCACAGTGGAGGCAGGGTTGCATCAGGTTCCATAGCATCACCACAGTCTCCAGGGCTCCCTGAGCTTCTGTGGTGTCACAGTGGAGGCAGGGTTGCATCAGGTTCCATAGCATCAGCACGGTCTCCAGGGCTCCCAGAGGTTCTGTGGTGTCACAGAGGAGGCAGGGTTGCATCAGGTTCCATAGCATCACCACGGTCTCCAGGGCTCCAAGAGCTTCTGTGGTGTCACAGAGGAGGCAGGGTTGCATCAGGTTCAATAGCATCAGCACAGTCTCAAGGGCTCCCCTGAGCTTCTGTGGTGGTGTCACAGAGGAGCCAGGCTTCCTTGTAGTTCCCCAGCATCACAAAGGCTCTCCTGGGAGCCACGGGTCACAAAGCACCGTGGGCTCTGTGCAGCCCCGCTGTGTCACAATGGCCGCTGGCTTCCACGAGCCCCCGCAGTGTCCCAGTGGGCCCCGTGGCTTTAGGAGTGGGTGGCTGGGAGTTGGTGCCAGCGGCTGGGGGAGCAGCAGCAGGGACTGTGTGTGGACAGTGCCATGGCCACTTGTGTGGCCACTGGTGTCTCTGTGCCAGGCACAGCCGTGGTGTGTAACACCGGCTCTGAGTCCTTTGGCTGTGCAGGTGGCAGTCACAGCCTGGAGCAGGGCTGCTCCCGGGGGACAGCCTGGGGCAGGAGGCTGCTGGAGATTCATTCCCCACACTCCTTGTCATGAGGTGCTCAGAGTGATTGGAAAGGCTGTTGGCAGCAGGCAGTTCTCTGGGTTCAAGCTGTGGAGCTGTCAGCGGGAATGCAAAGGCCAAGCTGGTGAGCCTTTTGTCCTGGTGCCTTTAGTGTGTGAGCAGTCCCTGGTGCCGTTGTCTTTGGATCCTGAGTGTGGGAGAGGCAAGGCTTAGGATGGTGCGTAGAGCTGAGAAGGAAAGTGCCGAGAGCAGCGTGTGTGCTGCTGCTTTGAGGGGTGCAGTTGAAGTTGTAGGCAGCAAGAGCTTTCTCAGCTGGCCCTTTTGTGAGCTCTGCTTTTGCCAGATGACTTCCATCTTACCCTCTTACCATCTTAGCCTCTCATTTTTGCATATCCCAAACCCCCTTCCAAACATCCAGCAGCTGCTTGTAAAGAAGAAGTCCTAGAACAAAAAGCCAGTGCTGCCTTTCATAGCCCCTTTGCTGTCTATGAAGTAGAGGAAAGAAGCTAGTGAGACGCACTTTCTTTCTCAACTCCATAGAGCGCATCCTTCTCTCAAGGTGGCAGAGTCCTTGGCGGAAGTGAAGCATCTGCAGCTGCAGTTCAGACTGAGAGATGTGCCAGGACAGGAAACATTTGCTGACCTTCCCTGTTCCCTGTGCAACATGATTCTCGCATCCCAGTCACTTTCACATACCTTCGGTATCCCTGAGTCCAAGCAGCTAAAGCTCACAGAGACAGAAGTGTCAGGAAGGAAAACGTTCCAAAAGCACCCCCTTCTCTTATCAGCATATAAATTGTGCACAACAGGCTGCGGCACCGAACCTTCCTTCTCAGATAGACATGCCATCACACTTTTCACTCTTGCAGCTCGGTTGAAAAGCTCCAGCAGCTGCTCCCGCAATAGCAAAAGGTTCTAGAAGTGAAAGCCAGTTTGGGGCTGCACCTTCTCCTTGCCGCATGTAAGCCACACCAAACTCCCTGATGCACTCTGTCCTCCCCTTCTCAAAGGAGTAGACGGTGGCATCAGGACACACCTGTGTCCCAGCAGCTGGGTGCCCAGCCGGGAGCAGGAGCAGGGCTGGGGCTGCTCCCAAAGTTGCCCCGCCCCAATGCCAGAGCCGGACATATGCTGAGGGGGGGCTGGATCAGGCTTTATTGTCCAGCTGCATGCCAGGAGTGAGCACAAAATCTACCTGCATTCTCTGCAGCATGCCATCCTGGAGCAGAGCCATTGCCAAAGGAAGCCGTGAGCCCGTGCCAAGCCAGTGCCGGAGTGGGATCCTAGCAGCACCTGTGGAAGCCGGGAGAGAGGAGCCCACCTGGAGCAGGTTCGTGCAGGATTAATCATCCCGTGGCTTCCCACCAGGGTCCTGTTGCTTCCAAAAGGCCCCACAGTGTCACTGTGGCCCCTCGGTTCCACCAGGTTCCATAGCGTCACTGTGGTGCCCAGGGTTCCGTCAGCTTCGCCAGCATCCCCACGGTCTGCAGAGCTCCCCGAGCTTCTGTGGTGTCACAGTGGAGGCAGGGTTGCATCAGGTTCCATAGCATCAGCACGGTCTCCAGGGCTCCCAGAGGTTCTGTGGTGTCACAGTGGAGGCAGGGTTGCATCAGGTTCCATAGCATCACCACAGTCTCCAGGGCTCCCTGAGCTTCTGTGGTGTCACAGTGGAGGCAGGGTTGCATCAGGTTCCATAGCATCAGCACGGTCTCCAGGGCTCCCAGAGGTTCTGTGGTGTCACAGAGGAGGCAGGGTTGCATCAGGTTCCATAGCATCAGCACGGTCTCCAGGGCTCCCCTGAGCTTCTGTGGTGGTGTCACAGAGGAGCCAGGCTTCCTTGTAGTTCCCCAGCATCACAAAGGCTCTCCTGGGAGCCACGGGTCACAAAGCACCGTGGGCTCTGTGCAGCCCCGCTGTGTCACAATGGCCGCTGGCTTCCACGAGCCCCCGCAGTGTCCCAGTGGGCCCCGTGGCTTTAGGAGTGGGTGGCTGGGAGTTGGTGCCAGCGGCTGGGGGAGCAGCAGCAGGGACTGTGTGTGGACAGTGCCATGGCCACTTGTGTGGCCACTGGTGTCTCTGTGCCAGGCACAGCCGTGGTGTGTAACACCGGCTCTGGGTCCTTTGGCTGTGCAGGTGGCAGTCACGGCCTGGAGCAGGGCTGCTCCCGGGGGACAGCCTGGGGCAGGAGGCTGCTGGAGATTCATTCCCCACACTCCTTGTCATGAGGTGCTCAGAGTGATTGGAAAGGCTGTTGGCAGCAGGCAGTTCTCTGGGTTCAAGCTGTGGAGCTGTCAGCGGGAATGCAAAGGCCAAGCTGGTGAGCCTTTTGTCCTGGTGCCTTTAGTGTGTGAGCAGTCCCTGGTGCCGTTGTCTTTGGATCCTGAGTGTGGGAGAGGCAAGGCTTAGGATGGTGCGTAGAGCTGAGAAGGAAAGTGCCGAGAGCAGCGTGTGTGCTGCTGCTTTGAGGGGTGCAGTTGAAGTTGTAGGCAGCAAGAGCTTTCTCAGCTGGCCCTTTTGTGAGCTCTGCTTTTGCCAGATGACTTCCATCTTACCCTCTTACCATCTTAGCCTCTCATTTTTGCATATCCCAAACCCCCTTCCAAACATCCAGCAGCTGCTTGTAAAGAAGAAGTCCTAGAACAAAAAGCCAGTGCTGCCTTTCATAGCCCCTTTGCTGTCTATGAAGTAGAGGAAAGAAGCTAGTGAGACGCACTTTCTTTCTCAACTCCATAGAGCGCATCCTTCTCTCAAGGTGGCAGAGTCCTTGGCGGAAGTGAAGCATCTGCAGCTGCAGTTCAGACTGAGAGATGTGCCAGGACAGGAAACATTTGCTGACCTTCCCTGTTCCCTGTGCAACATGATTCTCGCATCCCAGTCACTTTCACATACCTTCGGTACCCCTGAGTCCAAGCAGCTAAAGCTCACAGAGACAGAAGTGTCAGGAAGGAAAACGTTGCAAAAGCACCCCCTTCTCTTATCAGCATATAAATTGTGCACAACAGGCTGCGGCACCGAACCTTCCTTCTCAGATAGACATGCCATCACACTTTTCACTCTTGCAGCTCGGTTGAAAAGCTCCAGCAGCTGCTCCCGCAATAGCAAAAGGTTCTAGAAGTGAAAGCCAGTTTGGGGCTGCACCTTCTCCTTGCCGCATGTAAGCCACACCAAACTCCCTGATGCACTCTGTCCTCCCCTTCTCAAAGGAGTAGACGGTGGCATCAGGACACACCTGTGTCCCAGCAGCTGGGTGCCCAGCCGGGAGCAGGAGCAGGGCTGGGGCTGCTCCCAAAGTTGCCCTGCCCCAATGCCAGAGCCGGACATATGCTGAGGGGGGGCTGGATCAGGCTTTATTGTCCAGCTGCATGCCAGGAGTGAGCACAAAATCTACCTGCATTCTCTGCAGCATGCCATCCTGGAGCAGAGCCATTGCCAAAGGAAGCCGTGAGCCCGTGCCAAGCCAGTGCCGGAGTGGGATCCTAGCAGCACCTGTGGAAGCCGGGAGAGAGGAGCCCACCTGGAGCAGGTTCGTGCAGGATTAATCATCCCGTGGCTTCCCACCAGGGTCCTGTTGCTTCCAAAAGGCCCCACAGTGTCACTGTGGCCCCTCGGTTCCACCAGGTTCCATAGCGTCACTGTGGTGCCCAGGGTTCCGTCAGCTTCGCCAGCATCCCCACGGTCTGCAGAGCTCCCCGAGCTTCTGTGGTGTCACAGTGGAGGCAGGGTTGCATCAGGTTCCATAGCATCAGCACGGTCTCCAGGGCTCCCAGAGGTTCTGTGGTGTCACAGTGGAGGCAGGGTTGCATCAGGTTCCATAGCATCACCACAGTCTCCAGGGCTCCCTGAGCTTCTGTGGTGTCACAGTGGAGGCAGGGTTGCATCAGGTTCCATAGCATCAGCACGGTCTCCAGGGCTCCCAGAGGTTCTGTGGTGTCACAGAGGAGGCAGGGTTGCATCAGGTTCAATAGCATCAGCACGGTCTCCAGGGCTCCCCTGAGCTTCTGTGGTGGTGTCACAGAGGAGCCAGGCTTCCTTGTAGTTCCCCAGCATCACAAAGGCTCTCCTGGGAGCCACGGGTCACAAAGCACCGTGGGCTCTGTGCAGCCCCGCTGTGTCACAATGGCCGCTGGCTTCCACGAGCCCCCGCAGTGTCCCAGTGGGCCCCGTGGCTTTAGGAGTGGGTGGCTGGGAGTTGGTGCCAGCGGCTGGGGGAGCAGCAGCAGGGACTGTGTGTGGACAGTGCCATGGCCACTTGTGTGGCCACTGGTGTCTCTGTGCCAGGCACAGCCGTGGTGTGTAACACCGGCTCTGGGTCCTTTGGCTGTGCAGGTGGCAGTCACGGCCTGGAGCAGGGCTGCTCCCGGGGGACAGCCTGGGGCAGGAGGCTGCTGGAGATTCATTCCCCACACTCCTTGTCATGAGGTGCTCAGAGTGATTGGAAAGGCTGTTGGCAGCAGGCAGTTCTCTGGGTTCAAGCTGTGGAGCTGTCAGCGGGAATGCAAAGGCCAAGCTGGTGAGCCTTTTGTCCTGGTGCCTTTAGTGTGTGAGCAGTCCCTGGTGCCGTTGTCTTTGGATCCTGAGTGTGGGAGAGGCAAGGCTTAGGATGGTGCGTAGAGCTGAGAAGGAAAGTGCCGAGAGCAGCGTGTGTGCTGCTGCTTTGAGGGGTGCAGTTGAAGTTGTAGGCAGCAAGAGCTTTCTCAGCTGGCCCTTTTGTGAGCTCTGCTTTTGCCAGATGACTTCCATCTTACCCTCTTACCATCTTAGCCTCTCATTTTTGCATATCCCAAACCCCCTTCCAAACATCCAGCAGCTGCTTGTAAAGAAGAAGTCCTAGAACAAAAAGCCAGTGCTGCCTTTCATAGCCCCTTTGCTGTCTATGAAGTAGAGGAAAGAAGCTAGTGAGACGCACTTTCTTTCTCAACTCCATAGAGCGCATCCTTCTCTCAAGGTGGCAGAGTCCTTGGCGGAAGTGAAGCATCTGCAGCTGCAGTTCAGACTGAGAGATGTGCCAGGACAGGAAACATTTGCTGACCTTCCCTGTTCCCTGTGCAACATGATTCTCGCATCCCAGTCACTTTCACATACCTTCGGTATCCCTGAGTCCAAGCAGCTAAAGCTCACAGAGACAGAAGTGTCAGGAAGGAAAACGTTGCAAAAGCACCCCCTTCTCTTATCAGCATATAAATTGTGCACAACAGGCTGCGGCACCGAACCTTCCTTCTCAGATAGACATGCCATCACACTTTTCACTCTTGCAGCTCGGTTGAAAAGCTCCAGCAGCTGCTCCCGCAATAGCAAAAGGTTCTAGAAGTGAAAGCCAGTTTGGGGCTGCACCTTCTCCTTGCCGCATGTAAGCCACACCAAACTCCCTGATGCACTCTGTCCTCCCCTTCTCAAAGGAGTAGACGGTGGCATCAGGACACACCTGTGTCCCAGCAGCTGGGTGCCCAGCCGGGAGCAGGAGCAGGGCTGGGGCTGCTCCCAAAGTTGCCCCGCCCCAATGCCAGAGCCGGACATATGCTGAGGGGGGGCTGGATCAGGCTTTATTGTCCAGCTGCATGCCAGGAGTGAGCACAAAATCTACCTGCATTCTCTGCAGCATGCCATCCTGGAGCAGAGCCATTGCCAAAGGAAGCCGTGAGCCCGTGCCAAGCCAGTGCCGGAGTGGGATCCTAGCAGCACCTGTGGAAGCCGGGAGAGAGGAGCCCACCTGGAGCAGGTTCGTGCAGGATTAATCATCCCGTGGCTTCCCACCAGGGTCCTGTTGCTTCCAAAAGGCCCCACAGTGTCACTGTGGCCCCTCGGTTCCACCAGGTTCCATAGCGTCACTGTGGTGCCCAGGGTTCCGTCAGCTTCGCCAGCATCCCCACGGTCTGCAGAGCTCCCCGAGCTTCTGTGGTGTCACAGTGGAGGCAGGGTTGCATCAGGTTCCATAGCATCAGCACGGTCTCCAGGGCTCCCAGAGGTTCTGTGGTGTCACAGTGGAGGCAGGGTTGCATCAGGTTCCATAGCATCACCACAGTCTCCAGGGCTCCCTGAGCTTCTGTGGTGTCACAGTGGAGGCAGGGTTGCATCAGGTTCCATAGCATCAGCACGGTCTCCAGGGCTCCCAGAGGTTCTGTGGTGTCACAGAGGAGGCAGGGTTGCATCAGGTTCCATAGCATCACCACGGTCTCCAGGGCTCCAAGAGCTTCTGTGGTGTCACAGAGGAGGCAGGGTTGCATCAGGTTCAATAGCATCAGCACGGTCTCCAGGGCTCCCCTGAGCTTCTGTGGTGGTGTCACAGAGGAGCCAGGCTTCCTTGTAGTTCCCCAGCATCACAAAGGCTCTCCTGGGAGCCACGGGTCACAAAGCACCGTGGGCTCTGTGCAGCCCCGCTGTGTCACAATGGCCGCTGGCTTCCACGAGCCCCCGCAGTGTCCCAGTGGGCCCCGTGGCTTTAGGAGTGGGTGGCTGGGAGTTGGTGCCAGCGGCTGGGGGAGCAGCAGCAGGGACTGTGTGTGGACAGTGCCATGGCCACTTGTGTGGCCACTGGTGTCTCTGTGCCAGGCACAGCCGTGGTGTGTAACACCGGCTCTGGGTCCTTTGGCTGTGCAGGTGGCAGTCACGGCCTGGAGCAGGGCTGCTCCCGGGGGACAGCCTGGGGCAGGAGGCTGCTGGAGATTCATTCCCCACACTCCTTGTCATGAGGTGCTCAGAGTGATTGGAAAGGCTGTTGGCAGCAGGCAGTTCTCTGGGTTCAAGCTGTGGAGCTGTCAGCGGGAATGCAAAGGCCAAGCTGGTGAGCCTTTTGTCCTGGTGCCTTTAGTGTGTGAGCAGTCCCTGGTGCCGTTGTCTTTGGATCCTGAGTGTGGGAGAGGCAAGGCTTAGGATGGTGCGTAGAGCTGAGAAGGAAAGTGCCGAGAGCAGCGTGTGTGCTGCTGCTTTGAGGGGTGCAGTTGAAGTTGTAGGCAGCAAGAGCTTTCTCAGCTGGCCCTTTTGTGAGCTCTGCTTTTGCCAGATGACTTCCATCTTACCCTCTTACCATCTTAGCCTCTCATTTTTGCATATCCCAAACCCCCTTCCAAACATCCAGCAGCTGCTTGTAAAGAAGAAGTCCTAGAACAAAAAGCCAGTGCTGCCTTTCATAGCCCCTTTGCTGTCTATGAAGTAGAGGAAAGAAGCTAGTGAGACGCACTTTCTTTCTCAACTCCATAGAGCGCATCCTTCTCTCAAGGTGGCAGAGTCCTTGGCGGAAGTGAAGCATCTGCAGCTGCAGTTCAGACTGAGAGATGTGCCAGGACAGGAAACATTTGCTGACCTTCCCTGTTCCCTGTGCAACATGATTCTCGCATCCCAGTCACTTTCACATACCTTCGGTATCCCTGAGTCCAAGCAGCTAAAGCTCACAGAGACAGAAGTGTCAGGAAGGAAAACGTTCCAAAAGCACCCCCTTCTCTTATCAGCATATAAATTGTGCACAACAGGCTGCGGCACCGAACCTTCCTTCTCAGATAGACATGCCATCACACTTTTCACTCTTGCAGCTCGGTTGAAAAGCTCCAGCAGCTGCTCCCGCAATAGCAAAAGGTTCTAGAAGTGAAAGCCAGTTTGGGGCTGCACCTTCTCCTTGCCGCATGTAAGCCACACCAAACTCCCTGATGCACTCTGTCCTCCCCTTCTCAAAGGAGTAGACGGTGGCATCAGGACACACCTGTGTCCCAGCAGCTGGGTGCCCAGCCGGGAGCAGGAGCAGGGCTGGGGCTGCTCCCAAAGTTGCCCCGCCCCAATGCCAGAGCCGGACATATGCTGAGGGGGGGCTGGATCAGGCTTTATTGTCCAGCTGCATGCCAGGAGTGAGCACAAAATCTACCTGCATTCTCTGCAGCATGCCATCCTGGAGCAGAGCCATTGCCAAAGGAAGCCGTGAGCCCGTGCCAAGCCAGTGCCGGAGTGGGATCCTAGCAGCACCTGTGGAAGCCGGGAGAGAGGAGCCCACCTGGAGCAGGTTCGTGCAGGATTAATCATCCCGTGGCTTCCCACCAGGGTCCTGTTGCTTCCAAAAGGCCCCACAGTGTCACTGTGGCCCCTCGGTTCCACCAGGTTCCATAGCGTCACTGTGGTGCCCAGGGTTCCGTCAGCTTCGCCAGCATCCCCACGGTCTGCAGAGCTCCCCGAGCTTCTGTGGTGTCACAGTGGAGGCAGGGTTGCATCAGGTTCCATAGCATCAGCACGGTCTCCAGGGCTCCCAGAGGTTCTGTGGTGTCACAGAGGAGGCAGGGTTGCATCAGGTTCCATAGCATCACCACGGTCTCCAGGGTTCCAAGAGCTTCTGTGGTGTCACAGAGGAGGCAGGGTTGCATCAGGTTCAATAGCATCAGCACGGTCTCCAGGGCTCCCCTGAGCTTCTGTGGTGGTGTCACAGAGGAGCCAGGCTTCCTTGTAGTTCCCCAGCATCACAAAGGCTCTCCTGGGAGCCACGGGTCACAAAGCACCGTGGGCTCTGTGCAGCCCCGCTGTGTCACAATGGCCGCTGGCTTCCACGAGCCCCCGCAGTGTCCCAGTGGGCCCCGTGGCTTTAGGAGTGGGTGGCTGGGAGTTGGTGCCAGCGGCTGGGGGAGCAGCAGCAGGGACTGTGTGTGGACAGTGCCATGGCCACTTGTGTGGCCACTGGTGTCTCTGTGTCAGGCACAGCCGTGGTGTGTAACACCGGCTCTGGGTCCTTTGGCTGTGCAGGTGGCAGTCACGGCCTGGAGCAGGGCTGCTCCCGGGGGACAGCCTGGGGCAGGAGGCTGCTGGAGATTCATTCCCCACACTCCTTGTCATGAGGTGCTCAGAGTGATTGGAAAGGCTGTTGGCAGCAGGCAGTTCTCTGGGTTCAAGCTGTGGAGCTGTCAGCGGGAATGCAAAGGCCAAGCTGGTGAGCCTTTTTTCCTGGTGCCTTTAGTGTGTGAGCAGTCCCTGGTGCCGTTGTCTTTGGATCCTGAGTGTGGGAGAGGCAAGGCTTAGGATGGTGCGTAGAGCTGAGAAGGAAAGTGCCGAGAGCAGCGTGTGTGCTGCTGCTTTGAGGGGTGCAGTTGAAGTTGTAGGCAGCAAGAGCTTTCTCAGCTGGCCCTTTTGTGAGCTCTGCTTTTGCCAGATGACTTCCATCTTACCCTCTTACCATCTTAGCCTCTCATTTTTGCATATCCCAAACCCCCTTCCAAACATCCAGCAGCTGCTTGTAAAGAAGAAGTCCTAGAACAAAAAGCCAGTGCTGCCTTTCATAGCCCCTTTGCTGTCTATGAAGTAGAGGAAAGAAGCTAGTGAGACGCACTTTCTTTCTCAACTCCATAGAGCGCATCCTTCTCTCAAGGTGGCAGAGTCCTTGGCGGAAGTGAAGCATCTGCAGCTGCAGTTCAGACTGAGAGATGTGCCAGGACAGGAAACATTTGCTGACCTTCCCTGTTCCCTGTGCAACATGATTCTCGCATCCCAGTCACTTTCACACACCTTCGGTATCCCTGAGTCCAAGCAGCTAAAGCTCACAGAGACAGAAGTGTCAGGAAGGAAAACGTTGCAAAAGCACCCCCTTCTCTTATCAGCATATAAATTGTGCACAACAGGCTGCGGCACCGAACCTTCCTTCTCAGATAGACATGCCATCACACTTTTCACTCTTGCAGCTCGGTTGAAAAGCTCCAGCAGCTGCTCCCGCAATAGCAAAAGGTTCTAGAAGTGAAAGCCAGTTTGGGGCTGCACCTTCTCCTTGCCGCATGTAAGCCACACCAAACTCCCTGATGCACTCTGTCCTCCCCTTCTCAAAGGAGTAGACGGTGGCATCAGGACACACCTGTGTCCCAGCAGCTGGGTGCCCAGCCGGGAGCAGGAGCAGGGCTGGGGCTGCTCCCAAAGTTGCCCCGCCCCAATGCCAGAGCCGGACATATGCTGAGGGGGGGCTGGATCAGGCTTTATTGTCCAGCTGCATGCCAGGAGTGAGCACAAAATCTACCTGCATTCTCTGCAGCATGCCATCCTGGAGCAGAGCCATTGCCAAAGGAAGCCGTCAGCCCGTGCCAAGCCTGTGCCGGAGTGGGATCCTAGCAGCACCTGTGGAAGCCGGGAGAGAGGAGCCCACCTGGAGCAGGTTCGTGCAGGATTAATCATCCCGTGGCTTCCCACCAGGGTCCTGTTGCTTCCAAAAGGCCCCACAGTGTCACTGTGGCCCCTCGGTTCCACCAGGTTCCATAGCGTCACTGTGGTGCCCAGGGTTCCATCAGCTTCGCCAGCATCCCCACGGTCTGCAGAGCTCCCCGAGCTTCTGTGGTGTCACAGTGGAGGCAGGGTTGCATCAGGTTCCATAGCATCAGCACGGTCTCCAGGGCTCCCAGAGGTTCTGTGGTGTCACAGTGGAGGCAGGGTTGCATCAGGTTCCATAGCATCACCACAGTCTCCAGGGCTCCCTGAGCTTCTGTGGTGTCACAGTGGAGGCAGGGTTGCATCAGGTTCCATAGCATCAGCACGGTCTCCAGGGCTCCCAGAGGTTCTGTGGTGTCACAGAGGAGGCAGGGTTGCATCAGGTTCAATAGCATCAGCACGGTCTCCAGGGCTCCCCTGAGCTTCTGTGGTGGTGTCACAGAGGAGCCAGGCTTCCTTGTAGTTCCCCAGCATCACAAAGGCTCTCCTGGGAGCCACGGGTCACAAAGCACCGTGGGCTCTGTGCAGCCCCGCTGTGTCACAATGGCCGCTGGCTTCCACGAGCCCCCGCAGTGTCCCAGTGGGCCCCGTGGCTTTAGGAGTGGGTGGCTGGGAGTTGGTGCCAGCGGCTGGGGGAGCAGCAGCAGGGACTGTGTGTGGACAGTGCCATGGCCACTTGTGTGGCCACTGGTGTCTCTGTGCCAGGCACAGCCGTGGTGTGTAACACCGGCTCTGGGTCCTTTGGCTGTGCAGGTGGCAGTCACGGCCTGGAGCAGGGCTGCTCCCGGGGGACAGCCTGGGGCAGGAGGCTGCTGGAGATTCATTCCCCACACTCCTTGTCATGAGGTGCTCAGAGTGATTGGAAAGGCTGTTGGCAGCAGGCAGTTCTCTGGGTTCAAGCTGTGGAGCTGTCAGCGGGAATGCAAAGGCCAAGCTGGTGAGCCTTTTGTCCTGGTGCCTTTAGTGTGTGAGCAGTCCCTGGTGCCGTTGTCTTTGGATCCTGAGTGTGGGAGAGGCAAGGCTTAGGATGGTGCGTAGAGCTGAGAAGGAAAGTGCCGAGAGCAGCGTGTGTGCTGCTGCTTTGAGGGGTGCAGTTGAAGTTGTAGGCAGCAAGAGCTTTCTCAGCTGGCCCTTTTGTGAGCTCTGCTTTTGCCAGATGACTTCCATCTTACCCTCTTACCATCTTAGCCTCTCATTTTTGCATATCCCAAACCCCCTTCCAAACATCCAGCAGCTGCTTGTAAAGAAGAAGTCCTAGAACAAAAAGCCAGTGCTGCCTTTCATAGCCCCTTTGCTGTCTATGAAGTAGAGGAAAGAAGCTAGTGAGACGCACTTTCTTTCTCAACTCCATAGAGCGCATCCTTCTCTCAAGGTGGCAGAGTCCTTGGCGGAAGTGAAGCATCTGCAGCTGCAGTTCAGACTGAGAGATGTGCCAGGACAGGAAACATTTGCTGACCTTCCCTGTTCCCTGTGCAACATGATTCTCGCATCCCAGTCACTTTCACATACCTTCGGTATCCCTGAGTCCAAGCAGCTAAAGCTCACAGAGACAGAAGTGTCAGGAAGGAAAACGTTCCAAAAGCACCCCCTTCTCTTATCAGCATATAAATTGTGCACAACAGGCTGCGGCACCGAACCTTCCTTCTCAGATAGACATGCCATCACACTTTTCACTCTTGCAGCTCGGTTGAAAAGCTCCAGCAGCTGCTCCCGCAATAGCAAAAGGTTCTAGAAGTGAAAGCCAGTTTGGGGCTGCACCTTCTCCTTGCCGCATGTAAGCCACACCAAACTCCCTGATGCACTCTGTCCTCCCCTTCTCAAAGGAGTAGACGGTGGCATCAGGACACACCTGTGTCCCAGCAGCTGGGTGCCCAGCCGGGAGCAGGAGCAGGGCTGGGGCTGCTCCCAAAGTTGCCCCGCCCCAATGCCAGAGCCGGACATATGCTGAGGGGGGGCTGGATCAGGCTTTATTGTCCAGCTGCATGCCAGGAGTGAGCACAAAATCTACCTGCATTCTCTGCAGCATGCCATCCTGGAGCAGAGCCATTGCCAAAGGAAGCCGTCAGCCCGTGCCAAGCCTGTGCCGGAGTGGGATCCTAGCAGCACCTGTGGAAGCCGGGAGAGAGGAGCCCACCTGGAGCAGGTTCGTGCAGGATTAATCATCCCGTGGCTTCCCACCAGGGTCCTGTTGCTTCCAAAAGGCCCCACAGTGTCACTGTGGCCCCTCGGTTCCACCAGGTTCCATAGCGTCACTGTGGTGCCCAGGGTTCCGTCAGCTTCGCCAGCATCCCCACGGTCTGCAGAGCTCCCCGAGCTTCTGTGGTGTCACAGTGGAGGCAGGGTTGCATCAGGTTCCATAGCATCAGCACGGTCTCCAGGGCTCCCAGAGGTTCTGTGGTGTCACAGAGGAGGCAGGGTTGCATCAGGTTCCATAGCATCACCACGGTCTCCAGGGTTCCAAGAGCTTCTGTGGTGTCACAGAGGAGGCAGGGTTGCATCAGGTTCAATAGCATCAGCACGGTCTCCAGGGCTCCCCTGAGCTTCTGTGGTGGTGTCACAGAGGAGCCAGGCTTCCTTGTAGTTCCCCAGCATCACAAAGGCTCTCCTGGGAGCCACGGGTCACAAAGCACCGTGGGCTCTGTGCAGCCCCGCTGTGTCACAATGGCCGCTGGCTTCCACGAGCCCCCGCAGTGTCCCAGTGGGCCCCGTGGCTTTAGGAGTGGGTGGCTGGGAGTTGGTGCCAGCGGCTGGGGGAGCAGCAGCAGGGACTGTGTGTGGACAGTGCCATGGCCACTTGTGTGGCCACTGGTGTCTCTGTGTCAGGCACAGCCGTGGTGTGTAACACCGGCTCTGGGTCCTTTGGCTGTGCAGGTGGCAGTCACGGCCTGGAGCAGGGCTGCTCCCGGGGGACAGCCTGGGGCAGGAGGCTGCTGGAGATTCATTCCCCACACTCCTTGTCATGAGGTGCTCAGAGTGATTGGAAAGGCTGTTGGCAGCAGGCAGTTCTCTGGGTTCAAGCTGTGGAGCTGTCAGCGGGAATGCAAAGGCCAAGCTGGTGAGCCTTTTTTCCTGGTGCCTTTAGTGTGTGAGCAGTCCCTGGTGCCGTTGTCTTTGGATCCTGAGTGTGGGAGAGGCAAGGCTTAGGATGGTGCGTAGAGCTGAGAAGGAAAGTGCCGAGAGCAGCGTGTGTGCTGCTGCTTTGAGGGGTGCAGTTGAAGTTGTAGGCAGCAAGAGCTTTCTCAGCTGGCCCTTTTGTGAGCTCTGCTTTTGCCAGATGACTTCCATCTTACCCTCTTACCATCTTAGCCTCTCATTTTTGCATATCCCAAACCCCCTTCCAAACATCCAGCAGCTGCTTGTAAAGAAGAAGTCCTAGAACAAAAAGCCAGTGCTGCCTTTCATAGCCCCTTTGCTGTCTATGAAGTAGAGGAAAGAAGCTAGTGAGACGCACTTTCTTTCTCAACTCCATAGAGCGCATCCTTCTCTCAAGGTGGCAGAGTCCTTGGCGGAAGTGAAGCATCTGCAGCTGCAGTTCAGACTGAGAGATGTGCCAGGACAGGAAACATTTGCTGACCTTCCCTGTTCCCTGTGCAACATGATTCTCGCATCCCAGTCACTTTCACACACCTTCGGTATCCCTGAGTCCAAGCAGCTAAAGCTCACAGAGACAGAAGTGTCAGGAAGGAAAACGTTGCAAAAGCACCCCCTTCTCTTATCAGCATATAAATTGTGCACAACAGGCTGCGGCACCGAACCTTCCTTCTCAGATAGACATGCCATCACACTTTTCACTCTTGCAGCTCGGTTGAAAAGCTCCAGCAGCTGCTCCCGCAATAGCAAAAGGTTCTAGAAGTGAAAGCCAGTTTGGGGCTGCACCTTCTCCTTGCCGCATGTAAGCCACACCAAACTCCCTGATGCACTCTGTCCTCCCCTTCTCAAAGGAGTAGACGGTGGCATCAGGACACACCTGTGTCCCAGCAGCTGGGTGCCCAGCCGGGAGCAGGAGCAGGGCTGGGGCTGCTCCCAAAGTTGCCCCGCCCCAATGCCAGAGCCGGACATATGCTGAGGGGGGGCTGGATCAGGCTTTATTGTCCAGCTGCATGCCAGGAGTGAGCACAAAATCTACCTGCATTCTCTGCAGCATGCCATCCTGGAGCAGAGCCATTGCCAAAGGAAGCCGTCAGCCCGTGCCAAGCCTGTGCCGGAGTGGGATCCTAGCAGCACCTGTGGAAGCCGGGAGAGAGGAGCCCACCTGGAGCAGGTTCGTGCAGGATTAATCATCCCGTGGCTTCCCACCAGGGTCCTGTTGCTTCCAAAAGGCCCCACAGTGTCACTGTGGCCCCTCGGTTCCACCAGGTTCCATAGCGTCACTGTGGTGCCCAGGGTTCCATCA
Source organism: Aphelocoma coerulescens (assembly GCF_041296385.1). Classification (NCBI taxonomy): domain Eukaryota; kingdom Metazoa; phylum Chordata; class Aves; order Passeriformes; family Corvidae; genus Aphelocoma; species Aphelocoma coerulescens. The sequence continues at coordinate 7,371 of NW_027183648.1, read as the reverse complement.
GCTTCGCCAGCATCCCCACGGTCTGCAGAGCTCCCCGAGCTTCTGTGGTGTCACAGTGGAGGCAGGGTTGCATCAGGTTCCATAGCATCAGCACGGTCTCCAGGGCTCCCAGAGGTTCTGTGGTGTCACAGTGGAGGCAGGGTTGCATCAGGTTCCATAGCATCACCACAGTCTCCAGGGCTCCCTGAGCTTCTGTGGTGTCACAGTGGAGGCAGGGTTGCATCAGGTTCCATAGCATCAGCACGGTCTCCAGGGCTCCCAGAGGTTCTGTGGTGTCACAGAGGAGGCAGGGTTGCATCAGGTTCAATAGCATCAGCACGGTCTCCAGGGCTCCCCTGAGCTTCTGTGGTGGTGTCACAGAGGAGCCAGGCTTCCTTGTAGTTCCCCAGCATCACAAAGGCTCTCCTGGGAGCCACGGGTCACAAAGCACCGTGGGCTCTGTGCAGCCCCGCTGTGTCACAATGGCCGCTGGCTTCCACGAGCCCCCGCAGTGTCCCAGTGGGCCCCGTGGCTTTAGGAGTGGGTGGCTGGGAGTTGGTGCCAGCGGCTGGGGGAGCAGCAGCAGGGACTGTGTGTGGACAGTGCCATGGCCACTTGTGTGGCCACTGGTGTCTCTGTGCCAGGCACAGCCGTGGTGTGTAACACCGGCTCTGGGTCCTTTGGCTGTGCAGGTGGCAGTCACGGCCTGGAGCAGGGCTGCTCCCGGGGGACAGCCTGGGGCAGGAGGCTGCTGGAGATTCATTCCCCACACTCCTTGTCATGAGGTGCTCAGAGTGATTGGAAAGGCTGTTGGCAGCAGGCAGTTCTCTGGGTTCAAGCTGTGGAGCTGTCAGCGGGAATGCAAAGGCCAAGCTGGTGAGCCTTTTGTCCTGGTGCCTTTAGTGTGTGAGCAGTCCCTGGTGCCGTTGTCTTTGGATCCTGAGTGTGGGAGAGGCAAGGCTTAGGATGGTGCGTAGAGCTGAGAAGGAAAGTGCCGAGAGCAGCGTGTGTGCTGCTGCTTTGAGGGGTGCAGTTGAAGTTGTAGGCAGCAAGAGCTTTCTCAGCTGGCCCTTTTGTGAGCTCTGCTTTTGCCAGATGACTTCCATCTTACCCTCTTACCATCTTAGCCTCTCATTTTTGCATATCCCAAACCCCCTTCCAAACATCCAGCAGCTGCTTGTAAAGAAGAAGTCCTAGAACAAAAAGCCAGTGCTGCCTTTCATAGCCCCTTTGCTGTCTATGAAGTAGAGGAAAGAAGCTAGTGAGACGCACTTTCTTTCTCAACTCCATAGAGCGCATCCTTCTCTCAAGGTGGCAGAGTCCTTGGCGGAAGTGAAGCATCTGCAGCTGCAGTTCAGACTGAGAGATGTGCCAGGACAGGAAACATTTGCTGACCTTCCCTGTTCCCTGTGCAACATGATTCTCGCATCCCAGTCACTTTCACATACCTTCGGTATCCCTGAGTCCAAGCAGCTAAAGCTCACAGAGACAGAAGTGTCAGGAAGGAAAACGTTCCAAAAGCACCCCCTTCTCTTATCAGCATATAAATTGTGCACAACAGGCTGCGGCACCGAACCTTCCTTCTCAGATAGACATGCCATCACACTTTTCACTCTTGCAGCTCGGTTGAAAAGCTCCAGCAGCTGCTCCCGCAATAGCAAAAGGTTCTAGAAGTGAAAGCCAGTTTGGGGCTGCACCTTCTCCTTGCCGCATGTAAGCCACACCAAACTCCCTGATGCACTCTGTCCTCCCCTTCTCAAAGGAGTAGACGGTGGCATCAGGACACACCTGTGTCCCAGCAGCTGGGTGCCCAGCCGGGAGCAGGAGCAGGGCTGGGGCTGCTCCCAAAGTTGCCCCGCCCCAATGCCAGAGCCGGACATATGCTGAGGGGGGGCTGGATCAGGCTTTATTGTCCAGCTGCATGCCAGGAGTGAGCACAAAATCTACCTGCATTCTCTGCAGCATGCCATCCTGGAGCAGAGCCATTGCCAAAGGAAGCCGTCAGCCCGTGCCAAGCCTGTGCCGGAGTGGGATCCTAGCAGCACCTGTGGAAGCCGGGAGAGAGGAGCCCACCTGGAGCAGGTTCGTGCAGGATTAATCATCCCGTGGCTTCCCACCAGGGTCCTGTTGCTTCCAAAAGGCCCCACAGTGTCACTGTGGCCCCTCGGTTCCACCAGGTTCCATAGCGTCACTGTGGTGCCCAGGGTTCCGTCAGCTTCGCCAGCATCCCCACGGTCTGCAGAGCTCCCCGAGCTTCTGTGGTGTCACAGTGGAGGCAGGGTTGCATCAGGTTCCATAGCATCAGCACGGTCTCCAGGGCTCCCAGAGGTTCTGTGGTGTCACAGTGGAGGCAGGGTTGCATCAGGTTCCATAGCATCACCACAGTCTCCAGGGCTCCCTGAGCTTCTGTGGTGTCACAGTGGAGGCAGGGTTGCATCAGGTTCCATAGCATCAGCACGGTCTCCAGGGCTCCCAGAGGTTCTGTGGTGTCACAGAGGAGGCAGGGTTGCATCAGGTTCAATAGCATCAGCACGGTCTCCAGGGCTCCCCTGAGCTTCTGTGGTGGTGTCACAGAGGAGCCAGGCTTCCTTGTAGTTCCCCAGCATCACAAAGGCTCTCCTGGGAGCCACGGGTCACAAAGCACCGTGGGCTCTGTGCAGCCCCGCTGTGTCACAATGGCCGCTGGCTTCCACGAGCCCCCGCAGTGTCCCAGTGGGCCCCGTGGCTTTAGGAGTGGGTGGCTGGGAGTTGGTGCCAGCGGCTGGGGGAGCAGCAGCAGGGACTGTGTGTGGACAGTGCCATGGCCACTTGTGTGGCCACTGGTGTCTCTGTGCCAGGCACAGCCGTGGTGTGTAACACCGGCTCTGGGTCCTTTGGCTGTGCAGGTGGCAGTCACGGCCTGGAGCAGGGCTGCTCCCGGGGGACAGCCTGGGGCAGGAGGCTGCTGGAGATTCATTCCCCACACTCCTTGTCATGAGGTGCTCAGAGTGATTGGAAAGGCTGTTGGCAGCAGGCAGTTCTCTGGGTTCAAGCTGTGGAGCTGTCAGCGGGAATGCAAAGGCCAAGCTGGTGAGCCTTTTGTCCTGGTGCCTTTAGTGTGTGAGCAGTCCCTGGTGCCGTTGTCTTTGGATCCTGAGTGTGGGAGAGGCAAGGCTTAGGATGGTGCGTAGAGCTGAGAAGGAAAGTGCCGAGAGCAGCATGTGTGCTGCTGCTTTGAGGGGTGCAGTTGAAGTTGTAGGCAGCAAGAGCTTTCTCAGCTGGCCCTTTTGTGAGCTCTGCTTTTGCCAGATGACTTCCATCTTACCCTCTTACCATCTTAGCCTCTCATTTTTGCATATCCCAAACCCCCTTCCAAACATCCAGCAGCTGCTTGTAAAGAAGAAGTCCTAGAACAAAAAGCCAGTGCTGCCTTTCATAGCCCCTTTGCTGTCTATGAAGTAGAGGAAAGAAGCTAGTGAGACGCACTTTCTTTCTCAACTCCATAGAGCGCATCCTTCTCTCAAGGTGGCAGAGTCCTTGGCGGAAGTGAAGCATCTGCAGCTGCAGTTCAGACTGAGAGATGTGCCAGGACAGGAAACATTTGCTGACCTTCCCTGTTCCCTGTGCAACATGATTCTCGCATCCCAGTCACTTTCACATACCTTCGGTATCCCTGAGTCCAAGCAGCTAAAGCTCACAGAGACAGAAGTGTCAGGAAGGAAAACGTTCCAAAAGCACCCCCTTCTCTTATCAGCATATAAATTGTGCACAACAGGCTGCGGCACCGAACCTTCCTTCTCAGATAGACATGCCATCACACTTTTCACTCTTGCAGCTCGGTTGAAAAGCTCCAGCAGCTGCTCCCGCAATAGCAAAAGGTTCTAGAAGTGAAAGCCAGTTTGGGGCTGCACCTTCTCCTTGCCGCATGTAAGCCACACCAAACTCCCTGATGCACTCTGTCCTCCCCTTCTCAAAGGAGTAGACGGTGGCATCAGGACACACCTGTGTCCCAGCAGCTGGGTGCCCAGCCGGGAGCAGGAGCAGGGCTGGGGCTGCTCCCAAAGTTGCCCCGCCCCAATGCCAGAGCCGGACATATGCTGAGGGGGGGCTGGATCAGGCTTTATTGTCCAGCTGCATGCCAGGAGTGAGCACAAAATCTACCTGCATTCTCTGCAGCATGCCATCCTGGAGCAGAGCCATTGCCAAAGGAAGCCGTGAGCCCGTGCCAAGCCAGTGCCGGAGTGGGATCCTAGCAGCACCTGTGGAAGCCGGGAGAGAGGAGCCCACCTGGAGCAGGTTCGTGCAGGATTAATCATCCCGTGGCTTCCCACCAGGGTCCTGTTGCTTCCAAAAGGCCCCACAGTGTCACTGTGGCCCCTCGGTTCCACCAGGTTCCATAGCGTCACTGTGGTGCCCAGGGTTCCGTCAGCTTCGCCAGCATCCCCACGGTCTGCAGAGCTCCCCGAGCTTCTGTGGTGTCACAGTGGAGGCAGGGTTGCATCAGGTTCCATAGCATCAGCACGGTCTCCAGGGCTCCCAGAGGTTCTGTGGTGTCACAGTGGAGGCAGGGTTGCATCAGGTTCCATAGCATCACCACAGTCTCCAGGGCTCCCTGAGCTTCTGTGGTGTCACAGTGGAGGCAGGGTTGCATCAGGTTCCATAGCATCAGCACGGTCTCCAGGGCTCCCAGAGGTTCTGTGGTGTCACAGAGGAGGCAGGGTTGCATCAGGTTCCATAGCATCAGCACGGTCTCCAGGGCTCCCCTGAGCTTCTGTGGTGGTGTCACAGAGGAGCCAGGCTTCCTTGTAGTTCCCCAGCATCACAAAGGCTCTCCTGGGAGCCACGGGTCACAAAGCACCGTGGGCTCTGTGCAGCCCCGCTGTGTCACAATGGCCGCTGGCTTCCACGAGCCCCCGCAGTGTCCCAGTGGGCCCCGTGGCTTTAGGAGTGGGTGGCTGGGAGTTGGTGCCAGCGGCTGGGGGAGCAGCAGCAGGGACTGTGTGTGGACAGTGCCATGGCCACTTGTGTGGCCACTGGTGTCTCTGTGCCAGGCACAGCCGTGGTGTGTAACACCGGCTCTGGGTCCTTTGGCTGTGCAGGTGGCAGTCACGGCCTGGAGCAGGGCTGCTCCCGGGGGACAGCCTGGGGCAGGAGGCTGCTGGAGATTCATTCCCCACACTCCTTGTCATGAGGTGCTCAGAGTGATTGGAAAGGCTGTTGGCAGCAGGCAGTTCTCTGGGTTCAAGCTGTGGAGCTGTCAGCGGGAATGCAAAGGCCAAGCTGGTGAGCCTTTTGTCCTGGTGCCTTTAGTGTGTGAGCAGTCCCTGGTGCCGTTGTCTTTGGATCCTGAGTGTGGGAGAGGCAAGGCTTAGGATGGTGCGTAGAGCTGAGAAGGAAAGTGCCGAGAGCAGCGTGTGTGCTGCTGCTTTGAGGGGTGCAGTTGAAGTTGTAGGCAGCAAGAGCTTTCTCAGCTGGCCCTTTTGTGAGCTCTGCTTTTGCCAGATGACTTCCATCTTACCCTCTTACCATCTTAGCCTCTCATTTTTGCATATCCCAAACCCCCTTCCAAACATCCAGCAGCTGCTTGTAAAGAAGAAGTCCTAGAACAAAAAGCCAGTGCTGCCTTTCATAGCCCCTTTGCTGTCTATGAAGTAGAGGAAAGAAGCTAGTGAGACGCACTTTCTTTCTCAACTCCATAGAGCGCATCCTTCTCTCAAGGTGGCAGAGTCCTTGGCGGAAGTGAAGCATCTGCAGCTGCAGTTCAGACTGAGAGATGTGCCAGGACAGGAAACATTTGCTGACCTTCCCTGTTCCCTGTGCAACATGATTCTCGCATCCCAGTCACTTTCACATACCTTCGGTATCCCTGAGTCCAAGCAGCTAAAGCTCACAGAGACAGAAGTGTCAGGAAGGAAAACGTTCCAAAAGCACCCCCTTCTCTTATCAGCATATAAATTGTGCACAACAGGCTGCGGCACCGAACCTTCCTTCTCAGATAGACATGCCATCACACTTTTCACTCTTGCAGCTCGGTTGAAAAGCTCCAGCAGCTGCTCCCGCAATAGCAAAAGGTTCTAGAAGTGAAAGCCAGTTTGGGGCTGCACCTTCTCCTTGCCGCATGTAAGCCACACCAAACTCCCTGATGCACTCTGTCCTCCCCTTCTCAAAGGAGTAGACGGTGGCATCAGGACACACCTGTGTCCCAGCAGCTGGGTGCCCAGCCGGGAGCAGGAGCAGGGCTGGGGCTGCTCCCAAAGTTGCCCCGCCCCAATGCCAGAGCCGGACATATGCTGAGGGGGGGCTGGATCAGGCTTTATTGTCCAGCTGCATGCCAGGAGTGAGCACAAAATCTACCTGCATTCTCTGCAGCATGCCATCCTGGAGCAGAGCCATTGCCAAAGGAAGCCGTGAGCCCGTGCCAAGCCAGTGCCGGAGTGGGATCCTAGCAGCACCTGTGGAAGCCGGGAGAGAGGAGCCCACCTGGAGCAGGTTCGTGCAGGATTAATCATCCCGTGGCTTCCCACCAGGGTCCTGTTGCTTCCAAAAGGCCCCACAGTGTCACTGTGGCCCCTCGGTTCCACCAGGTTCCATAGCGTCACTGTGGTGCCCAGGGTTCCGTCAGCTTCGCCAGCATCCCCACGGTCTGCAGAGCTCCCCGAGCTTCTGTGGTGTCACAGTGGAGGCAGGGTTGCATCAGGTTCCATAGCATCAGCACGGTCTCCAGGGCTCCCAGAGGTTCTGTGGTGTCACAGTGGAGGCAGGGTTGCATCAGGTTCCATAGCATCACCACAGTCTCCAGGGCTCCCTGAGCTTCTGTGGTGTCACAGTGGAGGCAGGGTTGCATCAGGTTCCATAGCATCAGCACGGTCTCCAGGGCTCCCAGAGGTTCTGTGGTGTCACAGAGGAGGCAGGGTTGCATCAGGTTCCATAGCATCAGCACGGTCTCCAGGGCTCCCCTGAGCTTCTGTGGTGGTGTCACAGAGGAGCCAGGCTTCCTTGTAGTTCCCCAGCATCACAAAGGCTCTCCTGGGAGCCACCGGTCACAAAGCACCGTGGGCTCTGTGCAGCCCCGCTGTGTCACAATGGCCGCTGGCTTCCACGAGCCCCCGCAGTGTCCCAGTGGGCCCCGTGGCTTTAGGAGTGGGTGGCTGGGAGTTGGTGCCAGCGGCTGGGGGAGCAGCAGCAGGGACTGTGTGTGGACAGTGCCATGGCCACTTGTGTGGCCACTGGTGTCTCTGTGCCAGGCACAGCCGTGGTGTGTAACACCGGCTCTGGGTCCTTTGGCTGTGCAGGTGGCAGTCACGGCCTGGAGCAGGGCTGCTCCCGGGGGACAGCCTGGGGCAGGAGGCTGCTGGAGATTCATTCCCCACACTCCTTGTCATGAGGTGCTCAGAGTGATTGGAAAGGCTGTTG